>NW_024354875.1:17156726-17236117 GCF_902729225.1 Pteropus medius | reverse complement strand
ACACCTCCTCTGCCCTTGAAGGTCCCAGCACCTCTCTGGCCCAGCTGGGGAATGACTAGTTGGTTTCTGTGATGTGTGAGGCCTCCAAGGGCTGTTGTGGTGACCATCTGTTGATCATCCAGGATGCAGTATATCCATCTATCCCCCTTCCCAGCCCACACTCAGTGTTTTGCTAGCTTATTCTTGAAGATGGACACATTCCTTTTTCTATTTACACCATGGACACTCAATAAATAGCAAATGTTGGTAGTCATAATAAGCCATGATTGATTCAAATAACAATAAACTCTTGAGTAAAACCAGCATTAATGGACTCCAAACAACTGTCACATCTCGGGCACTGAGCAAGCTTGCTCTTTGTTAGTCAATGACCTTTCAATGTGAGCCCAGTCCTGGGTTTCACTGGAGAAGGACCAACTACTTTCCCATAGTGCACAGGGGTGGCTCTGACAGCTGTGTTTGCCCAACTGTTTGATGTCACATCTCTATTTAGTCCATGGACTTGGTCTGAGCAAAGAAAACTACAGCAAGTTCTAAACTGTAAACATGACATGGCAGAGAAAATGACTTCCTTGCTTAGATATTGGGAATTCTCCACAGAAGCTTGGCTGAAGGCTGGAAAGAGAGGCTAAGCCAAGATTTGGGGTCCCCATTTCTAAATTAAAGCCTTCAGAAGTCTGAATTAGTTTACCGTGTCAATTCCTCAGCTATGGCCTTCCTCGATTGTTTGGAGAGTGTGAGTTTGGACTGCTGACAGGGGAAGAGGCTTTTGAAGAGAAAGCGATGGTCTGATAGAGTGATTAATCGTCTCAGATTTCTCAGAGCTGGAAACAGAGATTCTCCAACATGGTGGTGCAGTGTAGTGTTAGGGACTTGTAGTGTGCCTGAAGAGCGGCCTCCAAGTTCTGGCTCTACCTTGGCCAAGACATTTATCTTTGGCCTTAGTTTATCTTAGTTTGCCCATCTGTGTAATGGGGTGGATCAGACTTCATTAGAAGACCCTTAAGGCCTTTTCTGGCTTGTGAGTCTAAGAACTTCAGTAAACTTTGCAAAGTTAAACAGAGACCAGAAACTCTCCAGGAGTTCTTAACTTAATAGGGTTTATGAACATTTTTTAGTGCCCTCTGTAATCAATCAATCAATCAATCAATCAATCTCCATATTCCTTGAACTATTTATACTCTGAAGAGGGTCAGAGAGATGGTACAATTTCATCGTTCCATTCATTGGAACAGAGGGAGTTTGACAATCTGGAACAACATTCAAACTTTTAAATGCCGAGTCCAGCTCTTGTCTATCACTGTCACTGATAACAAACACAAAAGTATATATGACTATTCACAGTAAGTGAGGAACTTACTGTGCCAGGAACTTGGTTCAAAACAAAATCAGCCTGTGCCTGACAGGCATATCACGCTGTCATTGTAGAGGTATATTTTAAACAGTTATGTTTAAATATATTTAAACATTTTGTGGGTTTCAATGGAAAATGGAATCAGGATGCTCTGTGGAAAGGGAGAGCCCTGACATGAATCTTGAAGGAGGAGGCCTCATTGCAATGAAAAGGAGCTGGGAGGTGCCCCAAGCCAGCATGACATGATGAGCAAATGCCACGTGTGGGAGACAATAAGCAGATGAGCCCCTGAAAGGCATGACAAATGAAAGTGAGTAGAGAGTAGATTCAGCTGTAAGTGGGATTCAAAGTTTTTGCAGACACTGCTAGTTACCTACCCCAATATCTTTTCTTCTCTTCTTCCTTAATAACCTAACCCTTACCTTTAGCTAAGCTTCTTGCTCAGAATTAAAGATTATATTTTCTAACCTTTTTTTCAGTTGAGTGTAACCATGTGGATGAGTTCTGGCCAAGGAAATATAAGCAGAAATGTTCTGGGGGACTCTGGGAAGGTGCATGTTTATATCTCCCTTTTTTTGTTACTACTTGAAATGCAGATGAGATGGCTGGTGCTGTCACAATCATATTGGACTAGGAGGTGACTTGAGAATCAATATCATGTGTTAAAATTTATAGAGAAGAAAAGAAAAGGAGGAGACTGGGTCATTATTAATGCTTGGATGCTGTATACTATCCCAAGACTGCTTATTGTTAGATTTGTTTTACATGAGAGAATTTTAAGGCTTAGTTCTTTAGTATTTTTCTGTTATGTGTATATTCTATTTGAAGAAGAACCAGATTGTGGTAGGTGTAGGATTCTGGAATAAATTGTTTGAATTTAATCTTTTAGAATCTAGGAAACTGCATACTTTTAATCAATCTATCAATTACATTATGGGTATCTACTATACATCAGACACTGTGCTAAATCCTGGAGGGATGTTAAGCTGATTTTCTGAAGGCCATAATAGAGAAACACTTTTGTGGCTCATCTAAAGTAGAGCTTTCTCTATAGTAAGATATTCATTTTACTTTGACTCATCACATACCATTAGAAAAGCAGTCTTGTTTATGCTTTCATTACCCAAGAGCATCTATCATATACCAAATTCATGAGAATGTTTGGCTGAGGTGGGGAAGCTGGGACATTTTAAGGGGGAACTTAATATCTCTAATGTTCACTTAAAAAATAAACCGGGAGTAAATATAACAACTCCTCTCATTCCCCCAACACACACATCTTAGCTGCTGAATCAAAAGTAGGGCTGCGCCCCAAAGCTGATTTCTTGATCAGCTTTCAGATGCTGCTGATCCACAGACCATGCTTTCTGTAGTAATATGACCTGTTGTAGGAAGTATAAGAAATATTACCTGTCCTAGGAAGTGCTTCTCATGAGCCTGTGCCATCAAGGATGACACCCAAAGCACACTAAGGAAATCAATGACCACATAATGTTTGTGCTGTTCTAATGCTGAGAATGTGGAGCATCCGGGATGGCAATCCCATGACATTTCTAAGTATTCTCTTTGTAGTAGTAATTTCTAATAAAGATCATGATGAAGATGATGTTAAGCATAATAATGATAGCAAGCCTTTTTTTGAGTATTTATCATGTGTCAGATATTGTGAAAAGTAATTACATGTATTATTTAATTCAGCGCTAACAGTAACTCTGTACACGAGGCATTATTGTACTCTCCATGTTTCACATGAAGAAACTGAGACTCAGAGAAGCTAAGTAACTTTCCCAAGGTCACACGGCAGGTTCACAGTAGCAACAGCAAATATTTCCTGCTCTTTTAAGAAGGTTGACAAGTCCTCTCATCAACTGCAAACTGAGTCAAGGGTGCTGAGCAGTGATTTTGAGGCTAATGAGAGGATTTATCTGGCTGTTTCAGAGATCAAGATGTCAATTCTGACTCCTTGGGCTTTTAGAACATTTTGACAGTGCCCTCCAAGCATACTACCTATAGGAGTGTTCTTTTTAAATATATCATAGGAAGATAGTTAAAATATAAGAAGTATATGTGAGCTATCTTGAAAGGCAAATGTTAACTCCCTGTTTATAAATTTATCTTATTTCTTAAAGGTTCAAAATGAGTACATTTGGGATTGAAGATAAAAGCTTTCCTCATGAACCATTTATGACTTTAGGAAAGGATGATTCAGCAAAGTGATTCAACAAAAGATGACAGTAAGTGAACTATTTCAAGATGTCTTCTTAGAGTCTTAGGGTCAGAAGGACCATGAGATGCTGAGGTCCCCCCAACCTTCCTAATCAGAGGCTGTGCAGCCATCTTCTGTACCCTTTGAGTAACAGCAGCTACTGCTTCACCCAGCTGGCTGCTCCTTTGTGAGGCAGCTCTAGTTATTAGAACATCTCTCTATATATGAACCCCTAAATCTCTCTGTAACCCCCCTTGCCCTCCCTTGAGCCTTATTCTGCCCTTTGGAGCTGCTTAGATTTTGTTTAATCCCCCTTCCACATAACACTAACAAATGGCCTCGTTTCAAAGTCTCAACTCTGACATTGCCTACCTTTCATCAAAAAATAAAACTCTGTGCGTGGGATGTGGTAGTGTGGGGATATTGAGGAAAGGAAGGAGAAAAGATGAAGTCAGATAACCACTCAGGATGAGCTGGTTAACTCTGGTGCTTGAACATGCATGTTCAAGCCCACTTTTGCTAAGTGCTAGCTGGGCTTGTTCATTTTAAAGGTGTTTTGCCCAGTGTTGCTCTTTCTGTTACCTGTGAATTAATGTGTGAGGGAGAATGAGAGTGACTCCTGGGAAAAGCAGGTGCTTTCAAGTTTGTCTCAGTCCTTGGAACCCTTAGAGGATGGGTATCCAGATGAGCTGTCATTACAGAAAGCACCACCCATGCCTACGACATTCCCCTCAACCTCCAACACACATACCCTAAACTCTGGATCGAAGGTCAGGCCATTGCCCCAAAGCTGACGACCAACAACTCGGTGCCTCGTTAAGAATCTGAGAGACTACAGGTCATTGCGGTCCAAGAGGCATCCATCAGTATCTGGGACACCCAAAGGGAGACCTGGAGTCTGGTGCAGGCAGTTCAGTGTGGGAGCTCAGCAATACAGGAGGGAGGAAGGGCTCTGGTGCTAGCACTGCAGCTAATTAGCAAAGTTCCTTACCTTCTCTGATAGCCATTGTCTGCATCTGTCAAATCTGGTATGAATCCCTGCCTCGCAGGCTTTTAGCACGTGATGCTTACCCAGGTCTTAATTTATTTCCTTTCTCGGCTCAAACTTTGGATGTTGAGGCAGGAAACCACTTACTGAATATCATTTACTTGAAATTTCCCTTCTGGTTTATTAGAAGCAAATAAGAGGGTGGGGGATAAGGAGAGGAGGAAAGAGGAAGAGGAAAGGGTAAGAAGGGAAAGATATGAAAGGCAAATGGGGTTAGGAGTTAGTAGGGTGAACACTGTCCTGGCGAATCATGACCCTGGACTTCCAGCCCCAGGTTTTACTGCTGACTGGCTGTGTGACCTGGGGAAGTCATTCTGCCTCTTGGGGTGGGCCTCATTTTCCTCATTTCTAAAATGAAAGCCATAAACTGGAAAGTAATTTCTAGTGTACTATACTATGCAAAAATTCTGATTCTCGTTCCCACTCATTCGAGTTTATTACATACTTTTCACATGCTAGTAACAAACCCCTGAGGTCCCTATTCTCAAGGTGCCTGTGTCCTGGAGAGAGAGAGACAGATAATAGACAAACATGGTGAAGGTCAGGCAGTGACGAGCACCACAAAGGGAAACAAATATGGCAGTGCAGTGAAGACAGATGGGCTGGTGGGCTCTGGCTGACACACGGTGGAAGGAAGTGCTATTTGAGCAGGCAGCTTAATGACTGGAGGAAAAGACTCTAGTGATTACTTGGGAATGTTCCAGGTAAGGGCTACAGCAGGTCTGAAGCCTGGCGCTCCCAGCAAGAAGGCCAAAGGATTGGACTACACTCTGGAGACAGAGAGCCTGGAGGGGCAAGAATGGGGCCACTGGAGGACACTAGATTTCATTCTAAGTGTGAGGGCTTTCATTTGATTCCAGCTCTCAGAGCTGTAGTTCAGTGTATAACAGGTTAAAAACAAAAACCAAAATATCCTGTTTCTCCCAGCTTCCTCCCCTTTGGGGGTGGTGGTAAGAGGTGGAGGTTGGAGTGGGGAGAAGGGAGGAGCAAATGGGCTTCGTAGGGCTCCTTGGAGAACTTATGAAGTTGATGACTGAAAGAAGGAGGCTGGAAAAGAAACATATTCCAGTTCATCTTGTATTTTCAAACTCTGAATTCACTAATTAGAATGAGGAGAAGAATCCTATTTTCTCCCACCTTTCCCTTTTCTCTTGGAGTTAGAATACAGAGATAATTAATGTCAATTCCTATGCTTGGTCTCTTAGCTTACTTTTAAAATATTTGCTAAGCGGAATAATTATGTGTTATGCAGAAATTGTTCCCATATTATCTTCCAAAGTCGTTATTTCAATAAAACATTTTGAAAGCAAAGAAGAAGAAAAACCACTACTTTCCTGGCCTTGGATGTCTCCTAAAAGGAACAGTAAAATAAAATAAACTGATAAATTAATAAAAAGAGCCAGCCTGGGGCTGGATTAATGAATCTAAGGCAAAGGGCAAATACTGGTGATCGACATGGCTCAGCTACTTCCCAGACCTCAGATCAGCTATCGGTTCACCCTTCCTTCCCTAAAATTGGACGAAGTTGAAGGACCCAAACTGGCTGACTTGCAGCTTGCATTTTGTTTCACTCCCTAGCTCACCTTTCCCGGACCTCTCGGCTCCAGAGGGTGAGTAGCTGGAGGGAGGAAAGAAACTGTGGGCAGAGTGATGCCCATTCCCAAGTTAGCCCCATAGTATCCAAGAGACTTGGATACTATTTTATTTTCTACCTAGTAAAACTTCTCTGCAAGTAACAGAAATTCCTCCAGCCATCCCTGAAAAGTGTGCCAAGGATCCTGGCCCAACTCTCAGAACGAATACATTTTCTGAGATTATCAATGTGGACCACACTGCACGTGGATTGCCACTCCCCTACCTGAAAACTTTCAAAAGCATAATAAGAGCAGACAAAATCTGTCGCTGACACAGACTCCTAAATGGTCCCCTGATAATCTCCTCCATCTCTCCCTTCCAGCTTCCTTGGCTTGATATTTGCTTGAATGGGCCAAGCACATTCCTCCTTCAGGGCCTTTGCGTTTGCTGTTCCTCTACCTAGAGTGGCCTCCCTCAGACACTCACAGGGCTCACTCTCTCCTTTCATTGAGGCCTGTGCTCCAACTTCACAGAGCTTCTGAGGCTCTCCCAACTAGCTTGCCTCTTGTCCTTCCTTCTCTCCTGTTAGAATATTGATCTTTTCCCGTATGCTGTCTGTCTCCCTCACTGGAATGTTAACTCATTGCCATATGCACATCACAGTTCCTAGCACATAGTTGGCACTGGATAAATAAATATTGGCTAGATGGATGCTTTGATGTGTGGGGCAGAGTCATGCTTGTTGGCCTACCCAGTGTCTCCAGCACAACCTTGGCTCCGGTGTCTATAAATATCATTTGCATCGATTATATACCCAGGTCGTGTGCATGTGTGTACATGTGCATTCATCTGCATGTTAAGTATAGCTCTAATAAAAACACTACTTTTGTTTGATTTTTGAAAATGGTAAAATAGGCATGGCTGAAAGTTCAGGAACCCATTTAGTCATCAAATAGAAGAAAAACTCAGAACTTTAGCCTCAAAGACTTTCACTAGTGCTCAGGGAGGGATGGCTGGCATGTCTTCCTGCTGTCATTCCTGCTAGCATGTAGGTGAGATTCCGTCCAGGATACGCCTGAGGATGGATCTCAAAGAAGGGCTCCATGTGAACTGGTGGCTATAGGAACTGTGACATATTGACTCAGATCTTTTTGGGGTTCTCATTTCTCCCACACAGCCCCAGGGCCCTCTGGTTTTAGCCACTTTGGGTTGGGGAGTTGTTTGATTGCTTTTTGTTTGGTTTCTGTTTACAAAGCATTAAAGGTTATGAAAGGACCTCACGACCCCCGAGGTCTCTTTGGCTGGATTCCTCTCTTCCCCAAGAGGTATAGTCCGCGCTGTGTGAAATACCCTTACTGCAGTGCCAGAAGGTTCGTCACTTGTGTGTCACTCCTACAGCTTTCAATTACTAGATCTTTTTGATCTGGCTTACATTCATAAGCAGTGACATCATTTAGAATCTGCTAATGCAAAATTCATATATTTTGAATCTTTTAGGTCATTCAATAATTATTTACTGATTGCCTGCTATAATGCACTAAAACAAAAAAATAAATTTCTCTCTTGCTTTTCAAGAGCAAAATTCCAGTGTGAAAAGGAGGGGGGAAATGAACAATTTTGTGGTAAGCTATTATGGGGTAACCCTAAGGGAACTCTTTATAACCACCAAGGCTCTAAAGACGATGATCAGAAAAACCTCTACACAAGAGTATTTTTGAATATTAAAAAAAAAAATGTTTTTCTCAGGTCTATATCATAGCTGATATTAAGTAAAATGTCTTCAATTTTAAACCACAGTTAATCCTCTGACAACTACTGAGATTTGCACTGCTTGGCAAGTAGATAGGACTGAGTGTTGATTCAGAGAAAGGCCCCGTGGTAACCAAATGTTGCATCTAAAAAACTTGTGCCCAAAGATGGATCAGAGTCTTATTGATTGTCTGGTGTCTTATTGTTCAAACTGTACCAGACAATCGAGTTTCTGCTCACTGAACACAAGGTATCTTCACTATAGTGTGGCCCCGTTAGACGATCGCAGGAAGTGTTTGTCTTTCTGGTGACTGATTTGAGGGCTAGCTGCCCTGAGAACTTGGATTTTCTGGATGTTTTCTCAGTCAATATGGGAAACAGATGGTGAGCACATAGTCATTCTCTTTCCCATCTGATCCTCTGGGCAACTATTGAGATTGACTGGACTGTTCCAACATTCAGGTCATGATGGTTCTCTGTTAGAAATAACTCAGTCTGCGTCTAAGGATAAATAACAAAATGCAACATTTTCTAGCGAGCTATAAAGTGGCTATCTTTGAAGTTATACATTTTGAAAAATTTAAAATGTCCAATACTTCTGAAAACACATAAACTTTAGTGAGTTGATTTTTGGTTTACTATTTTTTCTTTTTGTTATATATCTCATCTTTTCATAACTGATATGTTTAATGATAATATTACTGTTTTCAACCAAATGGCTGCATATACAGTGTCATTGCATTAACCTAATTATAAAGGTCATAATGTATCAAATCAAATGGTGTTGACACCAATATCAGAAATTTATGCACATACCCACATACATGTGTAGATGTGTATATATGTGTTCACATGTGTGTGCAATGTACAGAGAAAGAAAAAAACCGAATTACAGCTTATATCACCCAACCGTATACTTAACATTGAAATAATACTTGTTTTTAATTTCAAGGAGTTGTTTCCCAGGCAAATCTGCAAGGCATATCGATTGTCTATAGCTTACTTCTAAAAGGATACAAAGAGGTCAAGTGTGTAGCTCAAGGCTGCTCAGAGGCAGGGAGGAGATCTGAGGTCAAGGCTGTATGGCTAACTCAGTGTCTTGGGTCCTACAACGTCCTTCAGGTCTATTTTGCAGCTGTTCTGGTTTCTTTTACCTGGCACGTTTGCATACTAATTAAGTTGGAAAGTAGTTCTATATTCGAGGGCTGGTGGCTGGATGTGGACCAGCAGCCACAGTGAATCCCAGAGGCTCTTTGACATTCATTCAAACACACATTTATTGAGCAACTACTATATACACAGTTACAGATGAATAAACATCACTCCCGCTCATCACCTAGTGAGAAAAGACAAACATGATGCAGCACAGGGGGTACTGTTCTAACAAATTCCTGGACTATACAACTGAGGCTGTGAAAATAGAAGGAAAATGTGTATAATAGTTCCCAAGGGCTGCCGTAACACATTTCTGAAAAGTAGGTGGCTTAAAGCAACAACAAACTTACTCACCACTTTGGAGGCTGGAAATCTGAAATCAAGGTGCCGACAGGACTATGCACCCTGCTAAAGCTATAGGGGAGAATCCTGTCCTGCTTTTTCTAGCTTCTAATGTTTGCTGGCCATCCTTGTCATTCCTTGGCTTGTAGATGCATCACTAGAATCTCTGCCTCTGCCTTCGCATGGTCCTATTCTCCTTTGTGTCCCTGTCTCTTCACATGGCATTCTCTGTGTCTTTCTTCTTCTCGTAAGGACACCAGTCATATTGGATTAAGGCCCACACTATTCTAGAACAACCTCATCTTCACTAATTACATCTTCCATGATCCCACTTCCAAATAAAATTACATTCTCGGATTCTGGGAGTTAGGCCTTCAATGTATCTTATGGCGGGGGTGGAGGGGGTGGACTGGAACACGGTCCCACTCACAACACCATGAGGTTCATTTTGTAAAATTAACGTAAAGCTTCAGAAGACTCAGTGCCTGGCCTATTCCACTTCCTCTTTGGAGACTCCTGATCTTTTAAAAAATAGTTTTTAAAAAAATGTCATAGCAGGATTGGCAAGACACCTTAAATCTTTGCATTCAATAAATTAATTTATAACACAAAAATAGAGCACAATATAATTATGTTATTTACAAGATAATTGCTGAATTTACTTAAAAACCTTAATTTATAGTGTACTCTGAGAAATGAGATCTAAGTTTTCAGTTCCCTGATGAAGAGTGACTTTAATCTCGTTGGTTCATCTCCGTCTGTGATTGTGTAACCTCATTAGACATAACACTTACTCTTGAGGCAATTTGTGAAAATGAGGCTAGGCCAAGGGACCCAAACTCTCCACAGATAGCACTGTCCCCCTTGGAAAGAAGCTATTTTTTATTGAATTGTGCCCACTTCCTTCCTTTCTCCTCGCTGAGCTGCGTTTGCTCTGGTTTAGCTTTCTTCACACCCTCATGCCCCTGACTCAGAGCAGTGCCTGCTGTCGTCCCCTGTCCTCCCCTCGGCTGCATCCCACCTGCTCTTCACCAGAGGGCAGACACATTATTGTCCAGCCCACAGGTGGTTGCTATTTGCAGCAGTGAGCTCCATGGTCAACACTGTGCTGGCCCGAAGACTTAAGCCTGTTTGTTCTTGTCCAGTAATCCAAAAAGGGCTCAAGGGCTCAAGACAATTTTCTAAGCATTGCAAGTGTTCTCCTGAGACATGGTGATTGTACCTATAATATATTCTTCACATTTTGATAGAGAGAGATTGCTTTGCTTACATTACTACTTTCCTAGAGAAATGATAATAATAACCAACATTTATTGCACGCTTACCTTGGATTAGACACTGTGCTCAACTGTTTACATGAGTTCTCTCATTTAATCTGCACAAAATCTTACGAGGCCAGTACAAATATCTTCTTTATTTTTACAGGTAAAGAATCCAAGGCACAAAGCAAGTAGGCTACTTGCCCAAGGTCACATTGTTAGTATTTTTGCAGTGTGCCTGTAGTCCAGGAAAAGTTAGGCAAGCAGGAATCAAATCACAAATGGCCTTGTATAGAGATCCTAAGAATTTTATTATTTATTTATTTATTTATTTATTTATTTATTTATTTATTTTTATTTATTTTAAGCGAGACCAGCCTTGGTTGACCTCACAGATTGCAAGGGCCTTGTCTGCTTACAATCCCTTATTTTTTATTTTTTATTTATTTTTTACACCTACAGCACCTGGTCTTCCTAGGTGGTCTCCCATCCAAGTACTAACCAGGCCCGATCCTGCTTAGCTTCCGAGATCAGACGGGATCGGGCTTGTTCAGGATGGCATGGCTGTAGACGATCCAAAGAATTTGAGATTTACATTTAGATGGCAGGAAGCATTTGAAACACTTGAGGGGCATAACACATTTGCCTTTCAGACATATAAATTTAGTGGCTGGTGGAAAGCAGATAGGAGGCCTGCATTCAGAGAGACCAGTTGGGAAGCTGCATAGATAATTCAAGTAAGAAATGTGGATTGGTCTGAATTAAACCAGTAGCAATGAGGAGAAAAGAGGTCAACATGAGAGAGTTTTAAGAGATAGCTCTGAGAGTTTAAGTTGACTAAATAAATGTGAAAAATTATGAAGAACTAGAGTTGGGGATTTTTACAGTCAGGTTGGGGGTGACAGGAAATATTTCCTATTCTTAAACTTTACCGTGCATCAGAATCACTTACAGGGCTTGTTAAAATAGAGATGTGGGCCCCTATCCAAGAGTGTATGATTCGATAGGCAGGGGTGGGGCCCAGGAATTTTCATTTCTAGCAAGTTCCCAGGTGATCCTAATGCTGCTGGTTCTGGGACCACACTTTGAGAACCACCATCCTGGAGAGTAGTATAGTTATGTCTAGAAAGGAGCATAGGCGAGGCAATAATAAGAGACCATGACTTGCCCACTAAAGTGGCCTCTTGAGAGCATGAGCATGTTACAGATGAGGCTTTCTTTTATCACTGGACCGCTTTGCAGTATTACCTGTTTTTGAGAATTTCTCTTCCTTGTATTTTGAAATGGCCATTGGATACAATACTTTTTGGTGTGGGTTTTCACAGATGCAGACACTAAATAGGGATTTAAGTGAAAGTACTTTATTTAAGAAGGCAGACACCCAACATCAAGATGGTGGAGTAGGAAAGCTCTGTGCTTACTTCCTCCCAGACCATATCAAAATTACAACTAAACTACAGAACAATCATCATTGAAAACTGCCTGAAATCTAGCTGAACAGAAGTTCTGTAACTAAGGACATACAGAAGAAGCCCCATCAAGATTGATAGGAAAGGCAGAGATGTGGAACAGGCTGGTTCCCATACCCACGTGTGGCAGTTAAAAATTGGGAGGGATATCTCTGCTGAGAATGTCCCCCTTGAGAAGCAAGGAGTCCCAGCCTCACACCAGACTCGCCAGCCCAGATTTCCAGTGCCAGGAAGAGAAGTCCCCATAACTTCTGGCTGTGAAAACCAGCAGAGATTGTGGCTGAGTGGGGAATAGGGCAGCTGGAGTCCCAAGCATTCCTCTTAAAGGGCCCATACACAGACTTACTCTGAGCTCCAGTGCTGGGGCAGCAGCTCAAAAGATGCCATGGACATGTGTGGAGGAATTGAATTGTCTGGCTTCAGGGTGAAGACTGTAAGGGCAGCTTTCTACCAGACAGAAGTGCTGGCAGACTGCATTATTCCTTGGTTGGGCCCTTCCTCTACCCAGTGTGCAGACACAGGTGGCGGCCATATCTGAGTCTCCATCAACATGGCTAACACCATTCACTCTTCCTTGGTGATTCCCTGACATTCTGCCCCACCCAACTTGTGGGCCCACCCAAGCTGTTTCCAATGGCTTTTCCATACAAATAGTTTGTCTTGGTTCATGGTAAGGACTTCCCTAAAATCTCTCAAAAGTTTGCAAACTCCATATAAGCAGCATCAGGCCTCGGAATGCCCTGTACCTCTTGCTGAGCAGCCCCAAGACTGGCACTAGTGGCAGACAGCTTCCATTCACAGCTTAGCCTCCTGCAGGTTCCTCCAAGCCGAGCACAATTGGCAACCACCTGCAGATCCCTAGCTCATACCAAGTGGCCCTGGGCAGGGCACAGGCGGCAGCTGACCTTGGTCTGTAGCAGAGCCCCTCCCAAGATGCTCCGAACCAACATACCCAGTGGCCAGCTTCAGACAACATGAGAGCACCACCCAGCCACCTCTATAAATGACACACCTAAGGGACAGATTTGGCAGGCACCAGGGCCCTGCTAAAAGCAAATCCTGCTCCATAGGTTCAGTCTTTGCATTATAGTTCCTCCACTACCAATCAGCCCGAGGGTTAATCCCTCCCACTGAAGTGCAAATGGCAACCAAGTCTCAATCAATTACAACAGGAGAGCACACACAACTCACACAAGGGACACACCTGGAGCACCCAGCTCAGGTGACCTGAGAGACTGCACCTCTGGGCCCCACAGGACACCTACTACATAAGGCCACTCTACCAAGACAGAAAGACATAACAGCTCTATCTAATACATAGGAACACAGGGAGGCAGCCAAAACAAGGAGACAAAGAAACATATCCCGAATGAAAAATTAGCACAAAGCTCCAGAAAAAGAACTAAACAAAATTGAGACAAGCAATTTACCAGATGCAAAGTTCAAAACACTGGTTATAAGAATACTCAATGATCTCAGTGACAGTTTCAACAAAGAGATAGGAAACATAAAAAAGAACCAGTCAGAAATGAAAAACATATGGAAATAAAGAATATATTAGAGGGAATCAACAGTAGATTAGATAAAACAGAGGTCTGAATCAGCAATTTGGAAGATAAGGTAGCAGAAAACACTCAATTGGAACAGTAAAAAGAAAAAAATCCAAAAAAATGAGGACAGTTTAAGGAGCTTCTGGGACAACATCAAGTGTACCAACATCCACTTCATAGGGGAACCAAAAGGAGAAGGGAGAAAGCATGGAACTGAAAACTTATTTGAAGAAATAATGATGGGAAACTTCTCTAACCTGGCAAAGGAAATAGATATACAAGCCCAGGAAGCACAGAGAGCTCCAAACAAGATGAACTCAAAAAGGCCCATAACATCGCACATAATAATTAAAATGCCAAAGGTTAAAGACGAAGAGAGAATCTTAAAAGCAGCAAGAGAAAAAGCAATTAGTTACCTACAACAGAGATCCCATAAGACTGTCAGCTGATTTCTCAACAGAAACTTTACAGGCCAGAAGGGATTGGCACAAAAAATTCAAAATGATTTAAAGCAAGGGCCTACAACCAAGATTACTCTCTCCAACAAAGCTAGCATTTAGACTCAAAGGACAGATAAAGAACTTCCCAGATGAGAAAAAGCTAAAGGAGTTCATCAACAACAAATTAATGTTATTTAAAATGTTAAAGAGACTGCTATCAGAAGAAAAAAAAGATAAAAAAATATGAATAATAAAATGGCCATAACTACTTATCTATCAATAATTACTTTAAATGTAAATGGATTAAATGCTCCAATAAAAAGACATAGGTTGAATGGATAAGAAAACAAGACTCTTATATTTGCTATCTACAAGAGACTCACTTCAGATCAAAAGATACACACAGACTGAAGGTAAAGGGATGGAAAAAGATATTTCATGAAAATGGAAATTTAAAAAAACCTAGGGTACCAATACTTATACCAGACAAAATAGACTTGAAAACAAAGGTTATAACAAGAAACAAGGAAGGACCCAGCAATTCCACTTCTGGCTATTTATCCAAAGAAACCCAAAATATTAACTCAAAAGGCAAGTGCATCTATTTGTTCATTACAGCATTATTTACGATAGCCAAGATATATAAGCAACCGGTGTCCATCAGTAGATGAATGGATAAAGAAGTGCTACATAGATACAATGGAATATTACTCAGCCGTAGAAAAAGAATGAATCTTGCCATCTCCAACAACACAAATGGACGTAGAGGTTAATATGCTAAGTGAAATAAGTCAGACAGAGAAAGATAAATACCACATGATTTTACTTATGTGTGGAATCTAAAAAAATAAACAAACAAAACAAATAAACTCATAGCTACAGAGAATATTTTGACCATTGCCAGATGGGATGTTGGTTAGGGGAATAACTGAAAAGGGGGAAGGGATTAAGAGGTATAAATTGATAGTTAAAAAATAGTCATGGGCAGAGAAAGATAAATACCATGTGATTTCACCGATATGTGGAATCTAAGAAACAGAAATAACAAACGAATCAAAAGCAGTCCCACAAATATAGAAGACAATTGGTGATGGCAAGAGAGAAAGGAGTTGGGGGCTGCAAGAAGGCAGTGAAGGGTTAAAGAAGTACAAATTAGTAGTTGATAAAGGGTCACGGGGATGGGGAGCACGGCATAAGGAATGCAGACAGCAGTAAGGTAATGGCTATGTGTAGAGCCAGAGGAAAGATAGAGTAATCAGGAGCACGATTTCATAAACTATATAAATGTCTAACCAATGTACTGTATACTTGAAACTAATAAAAAAATAGTCATGGGGATTTAAAGTATAGCATAGGGAATATATCAATAAAACTGTAATAACTATGTATGGTGTCAGATGGATGCTAGATTTGTTGGGGTGATCACCTCATAAGTTATACAAATGTCTAATCACTATGTTGTACACTTGAAACTAATAATATATTGTATGTCAACTGTAATTGAAAAAATAAAAAATTATTTTTCAAAAAGTAAAAAAAAAAAAGGAAGTGCAGGCAACTCCAGTAGAGAGAGGCATGTTGTGCAGGGAAGGGAAGGCAGACCTATTAAGCCTCAGTGCAAAGCACATGCCTCAGAATGATCCCAATGAGCGCGGCAGGGAGCTTGGTATTTATACAAAAAATCCTGACAGCCATTGATTGTGGTATCTGGTGACAAGGGAGTGTGCTAATTTCTTGGTGCTTCTGTTCTGCAGCTTGCTGGGCTGTTCAGCTTTCCTAAGTATTAAGGAAAAGAGCTTCAGGCACAGAGATGCAGATGAAGCTTTAAAAGTGGTGGAATATATTCAAAAGGCCAGAGGAGAGACAAGGCTAATAAAACACCACCTACAGTAACCTCTAACTAAATCTCAATAATGGTCCCTGATAAAGCTCCAGGTCTGGGCCTTTAGGCCCTGTGGCAAAATATCAACCGGCCTTGTGATTCTGTGTTCATTTCCATTCTGTGCATCTGAAGAAAGAGAGTCATTAAGGTGATATGCGGAGGGATGGGGGAAGAATTCCTTTTTTGTTTTCTAAGGATGCCAGGTTCTTAGCCTCTGGGAGTAGTGTATTTTAGAGTTAATATTCTTTACCCATTCCTAACATGTAGGACCATTCTTTACCTGTTCCTTATCTGTGGAACTACTCTTTGCTTATTCCAAGAAGCAGAAGTAAATTCCAAACTGCTAAAGCCATTAGGATTTTGTCTTGGATGGTCACTTGAGATTAACACATTACCAGTTATTCTCATAGTTTCTCACTGTTGCTTTTCTTGAAGAAAATATTATGACTCAGGTATTTCTTTAAATATTCTTCCCTGAAAGTAATATTTTCCTAAGCATTTAAATTAGATTTGCATTTTACTTTTGGTCCCTCCCATCTCTGCAGCCTCAGAATCATTTTTAGATCAGTTGGAATAATATTCCTTTTGTCACCATTCAGAGTTAAGCAAAATGACAGAGAAACCAAATATTTCTGCTACTTATTAAGTGCTTATGGTTGAATAAGGCATACCTGTAACCAATCCAGAAATGTACCAATCATATTGAAAATGTCTTTTATTGCTTCTCAGAAAAAGCAAAAGAAAGAAATAGGAATTTTCTAGGTAAAAAGTCATCATTAACCCTCATGGCTCCTGGCATAGCTTTAAGATGTATCGGAATACCTTTTGTATGTTTTCCTGTCCAGAGAAGTTGCTCAGTAAGTATTGGTTAGCTTTAAACTTTTTTTTTTTAGATAAAAATCAGGACTATAATTCATATTTGTTAAATAAAAGATATGCTATTGCTTTACAATGTAATGTAATGGTTTAAAATAGTATAAAAAAATTTTTTTCTTGGAGGTCAAATTGGTCTCGTTTGAAAGTTACTACGTGTCAATCTTCAGCTATAAATTCATCCTGAGACCCAAGATATGGAACATCTATTTATGGAAGATTAGCTGTGGTGTCTGTCACTCAGCAGCCCAAGGGGCAACGGAGAGGTCAAGTTCTAAAGTGAACTTCACACATGGGAAGATATTTCATGTAATGACAGAGCCAAAAGGGTCATACAGCTCACTCATTTTACAGATGAGGAAAATGAATCCCAAGGCAGGGGAGTGATTTCCAAGAGTAACACATGTATTTGTAAATTAAACGGCATGATGGTCAGAGATGAGGAGGATGGTAAATTGACTCAATTCGTAGCCGTGGGTGCCAATTTTTCTCCGTTTCAGTCCCAACGATTTGGGAGTTGTCGCTCTGTGACAAGTGTTAATGTAGGGATTCCCAAAGTATATTTAATGAAACAGAATTAACTGATGTTACTTAAAGATATTGTCTGTGGTTGTGTTGTTCTCAGACATGAAACAAAAGAAACAAAAGAAAGTTTCTTTTACTTTGAGGCTCTGTTTCTTGGAGCCATTACAATTGAATGTGCCAGGAAATATCATAGATGGGTTCTAATGCTCAGCATTTTCCATATTTGTTGATAATAAATCTTCCTCTCATGGACCAAGTTGTAAGTCTAGTAATTCTCAAGAATTCGTATTGAGAAAGGCCAGTCCCAATTCATTTGTTTACTTATGCGGAAAGGAAGCCACAGAGAGTTTTAATGGGACCAGGCTTCCATTTGGGAAAAAAACTATTCCCAAGTTTAACCAAGTATCAGATAATGCTCACGCTAGACAGCTGTCTACTGAAATGATAATTCCAGGGGTGCACCAAGTTAGGCTTTGGTTTGGATCTGACATTGTTTGTTAATTCAGGGCCCATAGTGCCATCTTGACCCTCCTTAAAGTATATCTTAGGTCACTGGATATGATAGAATTGACCTGGTTATTTGGTGACCTCCAGTTCACTATGTTCAATAGATGAATTAGACTGTCCATCAATGATGAGCTGGATTTCAGGAATAGGTCTGCATCCAGAGATCTTCCTGGGACTAATACTCGGAAACCAATGGGACAATTGTTGTCCACTGTTTGCCTGCCTGTATTTGCTATATTGTCAAATATTCCAACTCCCAATGCTGTGACTGATTATGAAAACTTATTGTTGACAAACTCTCTCTTCTTCACCTTCCTCTTTAGAAAACAACCTTTTCTGGTCCCAGTGACAATGATAGAAAAATGAGATAGATATTAGCTCAAATGCTGTCAACTGAGTTAGACATTGTTGAATGGATGATACCTTATGCAGAGTTTTAGGAACTATTTAATCAACTAAAAAAGGAACTATTTAACAAATCGTTGTCCAAGGATGACTTAGGTGGGTTGGTTTGACAGAAAAAGGACCTCATAAAATGCTACTTCCTCTGTAGTCTTTTCTCGCTAACTAGAAGTGATATGACAGCTTACTCCCCCAAGACCAGCTCGTATGAAAACTAACGAATATGGAAATGTATATTCAATTTGAAAAATTGTCATCTGAGCTAGAGGCACTTTGTATGTTGTAAATTCTGTGTCTGCTTCTATGTTTATATTTACATATACTTGTATACATACACACACATAATAAATAATTTTTAAACACTAACCTTATTTCTAACAGCAACGTCAGGACTTACATATTTAAAGTAGTATTGGGGAAGTCATTTTCCTGGGAAAAACACACATACATATATATACATGCACATACGTGTGCACCCACATGCACATATATACACATATAATTTGGGGGCAAGAGTTGGAGGTACAGCCTATGAAGTTAGTTCACAAGCCACACAAGAAAATCAGTTTTGCTATGTTTGATTGTGTACTGGATAATGTGTATTGCTGATGTAATTTTACTTTGCTAACATCCAATTGACTCAAAGCTCTACATTATGTAGAAGAAAATAGCAATAGAAAATGGAAGAAACATACCATTTTCTACTGCTTAGCTAGGCATTCAGCATCCTCCACAGCATAGCTTATAATTGATAGTCTTCTATTATTTTTCTCCATATTCCTTACTTGATCTAAACCAGATTAATCTTCATTCCCCAAACATGCCACGCTTTCCCACCTCTATGCTATGGCTCTGAGTATCCGCTAATTCTAGAATGTTCTTCCTCCTGTTATTTTCCAGTTCTTACACTCCTATCCAAAATGCACTCAAAATACTATGTCCATGCTTTGGATTCAAGATGACTGACTGAACACACACATTTTTTCCAACCTTTCTCAAAATCCTAACAAATTTTATGAAAAAGTTAATATTAATAGTAAATGTAAAATCAATAATAGCAATAAGAAGAAACTTGATAAATAGTATATATTAGAAATCTTACACAAAATCTCATTCACAATGAAAATGCTTTTATATAGCTAGGAATATACTTACTTATATTACTTAATATGCAAGATCTATATAAAGAAAACCATAAAACTTTACTGATGGATGTAAAAAAGATCTGGATAGGAAGATTACATTATGAAAGTGTCCATTCTTATAAAATAAATCTACAAATTAAAAGAAGTTATGAAAAAATTCAAGGATAATTTTCATGGAACTTGATAAACTGTCAGTACTTCTAAAAGAACAGAAGTATAAAAATAGCCAAGTGAATTTTAGAAAAATGGGGGCAGCCTGCCCTACAGATATTGAAGTATACTAAAGATCTACGATCACTAAAACAATGTGATGCTGACTTAAGAACATCAAATAGATTAATCAAACAAAAGAGACTACGCTTTTTAGAGTAATTGATAAACTGTTTCTAAAATTTATATAGAATATCCAAAATGAGAAGAGCCAAAACTCTCTTAAAAATATAAGGTGGGAGGACTTGCTCTTCCAGATGTCAAGGCAGATCATAAAGCTACAGAATTACAACAGTGTGTTATTGGTGCAGGGATAGACAAGTAGACCAGTCGGTAAGATAGGGAACCCAGAAAGAACTCATACATATCTGGATAAGACTGATAGCAGAGGAGGAATTTCATCCTATGAGGAAACAATGAAAATTTTAACAGAAGGTGCTGGCACAACTGGCTATCCATATATAAAAATAATAAAATTAGATATCTCGTCCTACTATATTTTAAAAATTCCAGGTAAATCAAAGACTAAAATGTGAAAGGTGAAATGCTAAAGCTTTTAGAAGAGTGTATCAGAACTTCATGACCTTAGGGTAGAAAGATTTTTTAAAAATTGAAATCACTAGTCACAAAGGAGAAGGCTGATGAAGACCCCATGAAAATTTAGTACCCCTATTCATCAAATGTCAGTATGCAAATAATGAAAAATTAAGCCACAGAGAGGGGGAGGATATTTGAAAGCACAAATAATCACCAAAGGATTAGTATCTAGAATGAAGAGGGCTTACAGATCAATGAGCAAAAGGCCAACAGCTCAACAGGAAAATGAGCAAGGGAATTAAACAGACACATTAAAAAACCAAAGAATACCCAAATGTCTGTAAACGTATGAAAAGGACTTCACCTTTACTAACAATCATGGAAATGCAAATTAAAACCACAAGATCATACTATTAAACATTCATCAAATAGACAAAATTTAGAAAGCTTAATTTTAACTTGTGGCCAGGCTAGAATATCCATGACTGATAAGAATATAAATTGGCAACAACATTGGAAAACAGGTAGCATTATTTAATGAAGTTGAAGACAAGCATACTCCTTGACCGATAATTTCCACTTTTACTTACATACTCTGATCATTAAATTGTCTATGAGCACCAGAATACATGTGCAAGAATATTTATTTCATCTTTGTTCCTAATTGACAACCTGGAAATACTCAATTCCCCCTCAGCAGATTGGATAAATAGAATTATAGTCATAGATAGAATATTAGGCAATAAGAAAAATCAACTAATATAATATTAAGTGAAAAGTTAAGTACAAAAATTGTATATAGCATTAATATATTATATAAAATTAAAAACAGGCAATACTAAACTATATTATTTAGAAATACATACAGAGGTGATAAAACAAAGTAAAAGCAGGGAAATTATTACTGTTAGGGTCAGAATACAGAGGACATTTCTGTACTTAAGAGATAGTTACGTGGATGCTCACTTTACCATCATTTGCTAAATTACACACATATGTTTTGTATAGTTTTCTGTATATTACATTTCACAATAAAAACAAAATCAAATAAAGTAAAAAGTAAAACCAAAATCCCAGAAAAAAGAAAATAAAACAAGAAGAAGCATGACTCGTGAAACAGACATATATAGTAATTCAATGTATTTTTTAAAATGGCATTTAAAATTCAATATATTTAATAAGCAGCTTCGAAACTAGAAGGAAAATATTGCCAAATGTGATTGCAAATAAATTTAAAACATCTCTATGGCCATAGACACCACAAACAACTTGGAGAAAATATTCATAACACATACAAAAGACAAATGGCTAATATCCATAATATATTAAGAATGCCAATAAATCAATTTAGAAGGGGAGATATGGGCAGGAAATATACAGAATAAAAGATGCAAATGGTCAATAAACATATGGAAAAATAATTAACTTTATTAGTAGTTGGTAAAGTGCAAAATAGAAAAAACTAAAATATGCAGGAAAATTTTAAATAATCAATATAATTATTTGTACAATTATATATTAAACTTATTAACTTATAAAATAATTTAAAAATATAAAAATTGAAGAAGTCAGTAAAAGTAAGGCTCCCTCTAAAGGCTTTACCATTCTTAGTGTATGACATATACCCTCATAGTCTCAAAATGGCTGCTCTGCCCGCAGACATTACATCTGTGGTCCAGGAATACAGAAGAGAAGAATGGCAAGAGGAAAACAGTACATGCCATCTAAATCTGACCTTGTTCATTAGTAAAATTAGTAAAATCTTTCCCAGAGCCCTTATTCCCTAGAATTACACCCAAATTTTATTGGCAAACTGTGTCACTTTTAGGGAATTGAAGAGGATATTTACATGAGCATATTTCTGTCCCAAACTAAACTATGGTTCTGTTAATAAGGAAAAAGTGGAGCATACACATTGCTTAGTCAACTAACTAGTGGTGACTCCTGTGTGAAGGAGGCACCTAGAACAGTGCCTGATACATTGTACATGCTCATCAAATGTTAGTTAAAGGAATCAGAATTTTCATATTGTAAATCACATAATCCCCAGAATGTCAGTTAAGAGGCATCAAAATGATGCTGAGCACCATCCCCAGATGAAACTAGTCTAGATGGAATAAAAGGCTCCTTGAAAATTCTAAGATGAAATGGTTATAATTATAGAGTCCTACTTAATGTCTTTGAAAATTCCAAGAGCAGATTTGGACAAAGTTTGAAGTAGTTAATGATAAGTGTCTAGAATTGTGCTGCTCAACACCATAGCCACCAGCCATATGTGGCTATTTAAGTTTAAAATAAATAAAAAATATGAAAACTCAGTCCTGCAGTCACACTAGTCACATTTTGAATGCTAAATAGCCACATGTAGCTAGTGGCTACCATATTATATGGAGCTAATATAAAGCATTTCCATCATTGCAGAAAATTCTATTAGATACTGCTTGTCTAGAAAAATTAAACCAAGGGAGAAGAGAAAGAGTAAGAAAAGTATCAATTCTAAGGAAAAACAAAACCTTGTGCAGGAAAAGAAAAATAATCATAATGTATGGGGTTCAGTTGTGAACAGCCTTTTGCAAATTCTAATAAGTAAACATTAAATTCTGAATTACATAAAATAAAGAGAACTTTATTTGGGGGATAGAGGGATGGGAGATGAGGTTTGTGTCCCATGAGAGTGAAGGTTTTTATGAAAGAGAGCTAAACTCATCTTCCAAGGTGGGAACTTAACAGATAATATCTATGAATAAAAAAGTCAGAAAAGAGCAATATAAGCTTTTTTTTGTTAAATGTGTGGAGATAAATAACGAAAGATTCAGCAAAAAGAATTAAAATGATTGACTCGGGGAAAGAAAGATAAACAATGGGAACAGGGTGCACTGATTTTAGTAACAATCCTTGCAAAACTCTTTGATTCTTTTTTTTTTTTAAGTTCATTGGGGTGACATTGGTAAACAACATTATAAAGTTTCAAGTGTGCAATCCTATAACACATCGTCTGTATATTGCTTTGTGTGTTCACCACCCAAAATCTAGTCTCCCTCCATCTCCATAAATTTGACTCTGTTTACCCTCTTTTTCCTCCCCCCACTTCCTTTCTCCTCTGGTAACCACCATTCTGTTGTTTGTGTTTATGAGTTGTTTATTTTGTTTTTCATTTGTTGCTTTCTGTTTTATATACCACATGTGGGTGAAATCATATGGGTCTTGTGCTTTTCTGTCTGACTTATTTTGCTTAGGATGATACTCTCAAGATCCATCCACCTATTTGATTCTTAAATAATATGCAGATATAGTTCGATTAAAATAATTTATAAAATCAAATAAATTGCAACAACAAAAACTATTACAATGCCATTTTCCCCATCAGATTTCTCTGGTCCCCAGATACAACACCTCTATACGCTGATCTTTTTTTTTTTTTTCAGCTACAGCTGACATTCAATATTATTTTATATTAGTTTTAGGTGTACAGCATAGTGGTTAGACATTTATGTAATTTACAAAGCAATCCCCCCAGTAAGTCTAGTAACCACCTGGCACTAAATATAGTTATTACAATATTATTGACTATATTCTCTCTGCTGTGTTTACATCTCTGTGACTATTTTGTAACTACCAATTTCTACTTCTTAATCCCTTCATCTTTTTCACCCACCCCTCCAACCCTTCCTATCTGGCAACCATCAGTATGTTCTCTGTATCTATAAGTTTGTTTCTGTTTTGTTTGTTGATTTATTTTGTTTTTTAGATTCCACATATAAGTGAAATCATGTGGTATTTTTCTTTCTCTGTCTGACTTATTTTACTCAGCACAATGCTCTCTAGGTAGCAAATGGTAAGATTTTATTCTTTTTTTATAGCCAAGTAATATTTCATTGACTATACTGTGAATTTTAGGAAAGCATTGTCTGAAGTTCTGCTGTTGGCACCAAGCTGTATCTTGCTTTGCTATGTAATCAGTTATACAGACTTCTAGTCAAACTCTTATTGATTCATAAATTCTTACTCTAATTAATGTTTTATTTTAGAAAATGCAAAATTTTGGAATTTCAGCCTAATACAGAGTGAAGAGTGAAGATTCTACTGAAATGTAAAAAAATGGTAATAATAATTTGAAAATAATAATAACCAACACTTACTGAGCACTTACTACGTGCAAGGCATGGGATAAGAATCTACCGATAAATCAGTGTCACTTTATTCTTCTTCCACAGAACAAGCCAAAGATAGGCCAGAAAAAATAGATAGAGCTGCTTGTTCTTTCATCCCTAGAAGGCATAATTCCAGATTAGCCTTAGAATGTCTGTTTCTTTTTACTTTATATAATTTTGCACTATATGTTTTTTCAAAATGAGGCCTGTATTATTTTTCTATTTAATACTATCTTTTAAAAACACATAATGAGTAGTAAGTCACAATTCTTCTAGTGTTTGAGTACCAAGTAAATGATCTTATATGTACCTATCCGTTGGTCATAAGATCTGTGAAAATACACCAAATGAACAGGTATAATTAGTAAAGATAACAGAATGATGTTCACTTTTACTTACCACCATATGAATCACGGAAAGGGAAGAGGCATATGTGTTTAAAATATGAGATTACTTCTTAACATTTAACTAAAAAAGCATGATTACAATATGCTTAGTTTCGAATTCATATCAAGATATGGGTGACCCACAAAGTTTAGCACAGAAGAGTTTAGAGAGTTTAGCCTTAGCACAGAAGAGTGGAGAGAGATTAAATGAGTGAAAATTGTCTTTATGTAGAAAATTGTCAGATAATTTTTACAAAGCCAATGTCTTGCACTCTGATTTGCCTAATAGAGCATTATCTTCTAGTAACTTACTGATTTTCATTTGATCTGTTCTTGCTGTTCAGAGATCGAACCCTTTTTTCCCTGCATTCATACTTTCCTTCTAGGAGCCATGTGAGTAAATAGAAAATCAATAACCCAGTTACATATGAGAGAAGCTCTGTATTCCTAGCAGCTAGCCTTACCTAAGGAGAAAGAAAATGATGAATATGATCTTGGCATACCCCCCTAATTTAGTAATAGAAAAGTGATGGGGCCTAATCTGTCTAATTAAACTCTGTGAATATCTTATCTAGTGTTACCATCAAATATTTTCACATATCACTTTATTTTACTACATTTTTAAAAATTGTTTTTGCCAACTTGATTTTTTTCTGGATTTTATTCCTCTGTTTCTTTTGCATCAATACCTGTAACTTGCCTGTAGCTCACCTGATGAGCTGTATGAGAGTGAGCATGTTTACCTCTGTGGAGATGATAAATGACATGAAGAAAACAGTTACGGAAGAGTCATAGCCCCTCAAAATCATGCTTATTTTCTCCTAAATTCTTTTGCACGAATATGGTATTAAACAGGGCTGCAATAAGTGAGAGATTTAATGTAAATTTGAACCCCACGTGCTGGAAGTTAGGTAAAATTCCATTATATTTGAATAGTTCTAAGCAAGCAATTTGTTACTCTTTATCCTTTAGTGGAATTGATGAACAGGTGGTTTTCAGAAGATCACTCAGTATATTTAGCTTCTGAAATATGAGCAACTCAAGATCTGATTGGCTGCTCTTGCCATGTGATAATTCAGAGCCCAGGCACCACGCTGGCCTTTGCCTGGGGTACTCAGGAGGGGAGAGTTGGGAGAGGCTTTGCTGCTGAGGAAATTTATTTGATAGATTGAAGGTAAGGCCAGTTTATGGGTTTTTCTGTAATGTTCTTTCAGGAAATGTTCCACAGCTTCCCTTGAAGTATTTTCTAAAGTTTTGGGTCAAAACTGGGGAATTAGTGATGGAAACAGTGACTGGGAAAGTCTGTAACCCCAGTGCCTTACTCAGGCCCTACTAATATCTGACATGTAGTGTGTGGTTAGAATCAAGTCCTATACTAACCAATTTATTGCTTGACTGAGTTGGTTCTCCTGTCTAACAAAATTTTGCCTTTGATTTTTTTCTAAATATATTAGTATACAAAAGGATCTATATCCTATGTTCCTATATTTATCTTTTTCTACTGGGCTTCATTTGCCTCAGAAGGAGTGGCAGTTTTACTAGCTTAACAAAACCAGCCATGGCAGGGTATTGGTTTACATGGCAAATATCTTTGGGCAAAGGGACAGCTGTTCCAAGTCATCATCCACTTTTATCAAGAGAGAGTCCCACTCTCTGGCGTCAAACTAAGAAGGCCTTGGGAGAGCTTGTCATTAGTTCCTGAATTAGAATCTTAGGCCAAAGAACCACAATCTTACATGTCCTTCAACCAATGCTTCAAAAATTTGTTATTTTCCAGGTTTGAACAAGAGCTTACGGAAACAAAGAAAAAAATCCATACAAGCCGATGGTGTTCGGGAAGAATATAACCCCGTTGCCTTGAGGTTTCTATTTTGCTTTTTAAATCTATTAATAGATGTATTTTTACAAGTTCTCATTTGATGCATAAGATATACTGTGTACCATGTATTAGAACACATGGAGAACTAAGACAGCCTTCTTAGAATTCTGATGCTACAGAAAAAACTTCCAACTTCCGAAAGCTGAATTGACCTTCCTTTCACAAAAATTTTTGTTTAAAAATGTTTCTCTCCAGGTATTTGGAAATTTAAATACTCTGTTCCTTTGAATCCAAACCCGCTCACTCCCTCACCTCAATTTTCTTTTGCAACTTGAACGAAATTGATCATGTAACTATAAGTAGCAATATCCAACAAATTCCCGAGGGAACCAAAAGAAATTTGAAGCTTCACTTTTTCAGAGCTGTATCTAAATGTCTTCTCTCATTTACCCTGCAAACATACATGAATATATAGAATGCATAACTTTTAACTTCTGTTTTTATAATGTTATAAAATGATTTCAGTCTTGAGGATAGAGTCTAATGTATTTTCATTTGTATGGAATATGAAAAGTTTGTAGGTGCCACTACTACTCTGGAAAAATGGCAGACGATGAAGAATATGAGGAGGTGGTGGAGGTAAGATTTAAAAAACTGACTCTGACAGCAAAGTATTTTATGTAGCAACAGTCAAAGCCACGTAGGTGAATTAATCATTCGAAAAATACATTGTCTATTATAACTTCACAAAGAGTCATCATTAAAGCATGAGAAAGGAGTATTTTATGTTCAGTTTCATTATAATTATGTGGGATTTAGAACTGAAAAGAAATATCACTGTTTCCCACTTTTGCTTTTCTTTAAACTCTCAAAAAAAAAAAACACACACACACACACAAAGTATGGGGTAAAGGCAAATTTCAATTTGTCTTTTCAAACTATTTTCTTCCCTACCTTTCAATCGAAGGGGCCAAGAAGATGAAGAGAAAGAGAAAGTTCTGGAAACAGAATTCTATTTCTTAGTGCCTGCATAGAAATAGAGGAAAAAGAGCAACTTACTCTTTGCTTTAACCAGCTGATTATCTATAGGATGATATGATTTAAATGTTCAGAATAATATATATGAAATTACACACATATGAGATTTTATATACCTGTATATGTGCATATACACACATATATAAAAATAAACTTTGGTGTTCCCAAGTGACAGCTGGAGCCACACTTTCCCATCAGCTCCATCATACTTACCCAAGGGAACAAAACTAGCTTTTGCATTTGCACTTTGAAAAAGAACAAAGACCATAGTGAGCATCTTGAAAAATTCTCTCCAGATTATTGGTGGGTGTCTGACACATTTTACAAAGTTGTCAATTGTTTGTTTTATATTTATTTTATATAATTTTGTTTTTATCATGTTATGGTTTTTCTTCATCAGCTCTTGCCTTTAGCTGCACATCCATATAGATATACTGCCATTGAATCTGAAAGTGCTTAATAATTACCAACTAATCATGATGATCTAAATACATATACGAACCTTGAGGCAGTTCTAAAAATTTGTGCTCTTTAAAAAGAATGAAATTAACTTTAAAAGCTACCCAGAATCAAATTCCAAAAGAAAGTGCCAAAATTTGTCTTTGGAAGATTATTTTATAGATCAGTCTATATTTAAATGAAGAAAATTTTATTTTTTTCTACAAACAAAATTTTTTTTTTTTTTTTTTGCTGAAGGGTATATGCTTTTTAAAAACCCAGACCAAATTCCATGTAACATAACATTCAAACTCTCTGGCTTTAAACGCCACAGTCCACATCTTCAATGTTCAAAATTATTACTAGTGTGCATTTTACATATGTCCTTAAAGGTCAAATAATCACTATCAAGCACTAACACAATTATAAATTAAATTGTCTTCCCTATGATGGTAAAACCAGAAATACTTTTCAACCTCTAACTTAAGTATCTTTTGTTTTTCTTAAAATAATTATGTTTATTGGTCATCGAAATAGTCCTTTGTGCTAGACTTGATTAATTTAACTAGATGAGGAGGCTATTTTTAGGCATCTCATCCTTTTTATTTTGTTGCCATTACTGCTTCTGGGTCTGACCAGCAGGTGCTAAACTTATAGACTTCCTGCCAGAGTGTTGAACCAAGGTCTCTCTGACCTCAAAAAAGATGACATGAAAATGCGTGGCAGAAGAGTTCACAAAACAGAAAAGAACTAGCTTTAAAAATATATCTCCTAGAGATCTTAGACATCTAAATAAAATTGTACTGTCACTCTCTACTCAAATTTAAACAAAATTGGAAAGAAATGAAAAGATGCAAGGATGTACTATCTAATTAGTGGCAAAGCTCTTTCTAAAAAGTGAGATTTGGCATACAAGTTAATGCCAACCATTTGGATAATGTTGCCTTTTTTATAAGCTTATTTCTAAGCTATATTTATCAATCGTGAGAGCCCACCAAAGGTAAAATTGGATGGCTACCAAAGAGCCGCTTTTACTTGGATGCTAAGAAAATTCAGGACGGCTGTGAATCATTCATTTTTGTTTAATATTTCTTCTCAAGTCACGGATGTTTTATGTGGCTGGAGGAATGGTTCCATGTGGATCAGTATCAAACAGTATTTTCTATAGTATCCTAATGGTATTTCCCATGTGAGAAAGGCACAAAAATATAAAAGAGAAATTCTCTGTCCTGTAGGAACTTGTGATTTCTGTTGCTATGTATAAGGACACAGGTATAATTAGATTTCAAATTATAAAAAAATAAATAAATAAATAAAAATGCCAGAGCAAAGAAAGTGCAAAAGTGAGAGACATAAGGCAAGTTTTATACTAATCGTACTGCAAATGAAATAGAGCATGTTGCCTATTGACGATGGTTGAATAATTTGTTGAAAGTTCACTGAACCAAGGACAGAAGAAAGGAGGCCACTGAGGGAAATTTTGCACTCACTGTTTTTCCCTTTCCCCCGAGTATATGTTTTGGTGTCAGAGAAAATAAAAATGAAGCATAAAATGTTATACATCTTGCTGACTAAGAAAGTAAGCCAAATGTTTCATTTTTCTCCCTTTCCTTGTGTCCTTTGGCCTAAACTAGTCTTTCCTCCTATTCACCCAGCTTTGTTGGGTGACACTGGGGACAGGATTCCACTCTCCTTACGCATCTGAAACAAAATGTCAGCCAATTCCTATCCACGTCTATTCATTGCTGGTGACGTCAGAAGTAGAACAGAAGTAGATTTGATTTCAGGCACCTCAGAGCCATCAGTGGCAAATTGCTGCCTAACTTTCCCCCATTTTGTGATGAGGAATCTTCTCATTTTTTTCTTCTCATTTCTTCCTTCTCTTGGCACTTGTAAATTTTCATTTTAGCACCTCTTTTAGGACCATCATATTGGAAGGGATTCACCCATCACTCTAGAAGAAATTCTTATTACTTAGTAATCAGGGTAGTATAGGGATAATTGAGATTTACATGTTGCCTTTGGATCTATTATTTCTATGATAGATACAATCCATTTAAAAATTTCGTTTACAGTGAGGTTTTCGTTTGTTTTATTGTTAGTCAGCAAACAGTGAGTTTTATCACAGTTCCTCTCTGCCCAGCCCACACACTCAATATATTATTATTATATTCTTTTCTCAGCAAATTCTACCTCAGTACCAGAAGAAAAACTTACTTTTCCCAAGTAAAATAGTATCCTGTGATTAATAACTAGCCTCAGACACCTTTCTCATCACTCAGTGTCTCCTTGTCCAGTCTGATGGCATTCACTCCAGCTTCCTAAAGTTTCACAAATTTAAAATGGGGTCTAAAATATGAACAGGCTCCCTTATCTTTCCTCACAGATATAGCAAACCAGCTGGGCTAGTGAAATAACCCAAGTGGTTCAGCTGAGGCAGAGGAGAGGTGATTTCTTCTTTGGTTCTCACGATGACACTTTTGTGCTCTATTTATAGTACTATACAGAGGAGACAGTCTACGAAGAGGTCCCGGGTGAGGTAAGACCCAGCCCACATCTGCACGAACTGTACACTCATTAAAGCAGGAAAATAGCCTCCTCTCTCACACTCCCAGGGCCACAGAGCTGGCAAAAGGGAGAATCTGAGGGAGGATCACTCACCTATGTGTGCTCAGCAGCTGATGGTACAAGAATAACTATTAACCGTTTGATAGGTTTTATCGCTGTTATGCTATTCAACATAGCCAAGATGACTGGCTATGATTTCCCCCATTGCTTATATCGTGTTTTTGGTGTAGGTGATGCTAATTAGAGTAATGTCAGTGGCTATCACCACTCTGACTGCAGAATGACCTTGAACTTGTGATTTGCATGGGAACCAGCAGTTTTATTGTGTGGAGCTATAACTTGTAGGGCATCATCTCCGCCAACACAGATGGTGCCCTCAGACCTTTGTCCTTGATGGTACCATAAAATGCTACTTAAATTTTAGCACATTGGGAATTCTGAGAAAGCCGTTCCCATAAATATTCCAAGTTGGAACTTTTTTCTTTCCAAGGTGAAATACTTCAATCATGCTTCATTTTCTTCATGGAGCTGTTTCTTTTAAGTATGGCAAACAATTATATGGATGGCTAACCCTAATGCCTACTAAGAGAGCCTGTGACTGCATGGAAACTAACATCTGTAGATGCTGTAAATTGGTTAGTTTCTCACGGTCAACCATATGTCATTAATAATGAGCAGAAAGGAGCCTATTAGCAATGCTCTGACAACACTAGAGAGAGTTATCATAGGTATGCCATTTCCCTTATTACTTAGGTTTCTCTTTGCAAAATTGATGCTAGAACTATTCCTTTGATACAGGCGATATTAGCTGTGAAGGAAATTATACTCTGAGATGGATTGGAGATATGGCTACTTATCTTTCCTTACGAACAGTATTTTTAACCTTGGACTAGACCCAAACTTTAGACCTCAGTTTCTTTCACTACAGCCTTTTGTAAGAAACAGTAATTTCCCACCTACCACATACATAAGACTGTTGTGAGGCTAATTACCCCATTATGTTGTCATCATTATTCTTGTCCACCTAAGCATTTATTAGTGTAAATGGCTCTCCAGTTCACATTAATTAACTGACTAAGCCAAGAGAATGGTAATCTCTTGTAATATTGATGTGATTTATTTTTTTAAAGTTCATTATTCTTTGTCTCATACTACAGGAAAGAATGTCTAAATGCCTGAAGAATAACCAACCAACTTTTTCTTAGACTTATTTGAAACTTAAAATTAAAGTCAAGAACTCGAGCTTTATTTAATTGTCTTGATCTCTTGTTCTTTGATCCCAAGTTTGCTTTTACTTTACCTAGACAATTTCAGAAGATTTTCAAATGTTTAAGAACATTTTACTTCTGATTTTTATTCTACCTTAAAATGTTTGAGTTCCTTTCTGCAAATGAAATTTTAAGGCAATGTTGCAAATTAAGAAGGAATAACCTTTCCACTCCATGCAATCTTGAACAATCAGAATTAAGATTTTTGTAATATAATGTGCTTTCCAATGGATATTGTGTGTGATTTTCTGCTTTGATCTGTTTTAATTACGGAGAAGTAACACTAGAAATATAAGTCTGACTTAAAGTCATAATATCGAGATCATGGTTATTACAGTTTTGACTTTTATAACAATGTTGAACTGCATGTCAAATTTTCAGACAATAACAGAAATCTATGAAACTACTACAACAAGGACAACAGTACCTGATTATGAGCAATCAGAACCTTTCAAACCAGCACTGGCCCAGCCAGCACCAGCAAAACCAGTGGAGAGGAAGAAGATTATCAGGAAGAAAGTGGACTCTTCAAAGTTCATGACCCCCTACATTGCACACAGTCAGAAAATGCAGAATCTCTTTAGCTCAGTAAGTTTTAAATGGCTTCTTCTAATTTGGTTTTACTATGAAGAAATTACTGCTCTTAACCAACCCTGTTTTGGATGCTGGCTGGATTTCATTTTTCAGGCTTGTATGAGATAAAAATTATTTTGCAGAAATATAAGCTCTTGTGAGTCTTGAATTTTCCTTTCCTGTAATTAATCTGTACCATTTAGACATTGGAGAAAGCATCCTTATCGAAATTATTCCTGCAAAATAAGCATAAGGCCTATTATGAAGCATTTACTGGTATTTAATCGCTGTTAGCCAATCTAGAATAGTGAAATTATAGATTTAGTTAAAATCAGTTCATGGAAATGACATAGCATCTATTTAAACTATGTCTGAGTAGGATGCCTCTTAAGTAGACTATCTAACAGTATGTAAAAAGGTCTCTAAGAGGTGAATAATGAAGAAGAACATGTTTAGAAAACCAGGATCAGACTAAGAACTCATCTGAAATTGAGGGTCAGAATATTTGACCGTACCCTAAAGAGTGGCTTTGAACTGTGGTTACACATTAGCATCCCCTGGGAGCTTTAGAATCGCTAATGCCCAGGCCATTCTCATTTAATCAGTCTGGGGTTGGGGCCAGTGTGGAATGAGTTACAAAAGCTGCTCAGGTGATTCTAATGTTAGGAATTAATGCTCTTGACAGTCCCTGGTCCTTATGTTTTGTAAGTTACACTGGCTGATAGTGGATTCAGACCCATTCGAACGGATCTAATTTGTTGATTGTCCACGATGGGCTGAAGTCTCACTACGCTAGGTAGCCTGACTGCATGTCCTCTGGAGGGTTGAAAAAAAAATGAAATGTACCTCAGGGAACATTGGATTATACAGGACTAACACTTATGTCAAAAGCATCTTGTTGTAACTGGCCAATAAATATTCATTTTTGCTTGAGCGTTAACTCTTGGGGACTGTTTGGTAAATTTCTAGTTCAAATTCTTGAGTGATCTAAAACTTGGGCTCCTAAGACTTAGATTTCTAGAAATGAGATTATCTTGCCTCTTTTATCGCTGCAGTATTCAACAAAGATAGAAATTTTTTTGGTTAATTTATTGTCATAAAATTCTCATTAATTCAGACAAAATATCCGAGAATTTCTGATAGACTGAGCAGAATGTTGGCAAAGGTTTATAATATTCTAAAAGTGGTTAGTAACTAAATCAATAATATAGATTGTTGACTACTCCACTCACGAATACTCCTGAACATTAATACTGATAAATTATGCATATTATTTTTAAGGCAAGAACTCATTGTGTATTTAGCAAAAACAATAAAATTGTATTTATTTTTAAAATATTCCATAATTTAAACTTTCCATTAATTCAGCTGGTGTCTCAACTATCCAAACCATTGAGAGTTAGCTGCAACTTTTGAATTGAATATTTTTGCATTGTATTAGCAATCAAATCTTTTTACATTTGACTCAATTTTTCTGTATTTATTTTCTAAAATTATTAAGGTTCAAGCTTTTTATGTGTGCACTCAGGCAATAAAAACATTGAGAAAATCATTTTAGGGCATTTCCAAGACAATAGTCTGTAATAACATTTCTACTGTCTCAGTTGTACAACCATTTTTAGGAAGAGCAATTAACAAATCTATTTTAGTGTTTGCTGAGAATCAGGGTAGGGGGAAAATGAGTCCTATTATAACTGATAATTGTTATAACTTGCAGTAGTTTTTTATTAGATGGGAATGAGTGCATTGCCTGAAATTTCTGCTGCTGTCTTATCAGGTTTTAGGCTAATACCTGATATTCTTTTCAGAATAAATACAAAGAGAACTATGAGAAAGCAAAAGGACAGCCATCTGCCATCACGACTGATACCCCAGAACTTCGCAGAATCAAGAAAGTACAGGATCAACTCAGTGAGGTGGGCTACATTGCTAAAATAAAAAAGAGAATCATTTCAAAAATGTACCTACTGCTGGGAACTGTGATCCTAAATAGGTGTAGAGAGAACAAGGTGTTGAACTACTATGAGCATTGGTCATAGATTATGTTGTCCTAAATGTGAACCCAAAGAGGCTTCTAAAAGCTTAGCTTAGAAATTTAGTTTAACTGGTGATGTGAGATGAAAAGTCGCTGTGGTCCTCCATCCTGGAGCACAGAGAAACTGAGGTTCGGTCAAGAAAGCAGACAAGCAGCTGAATGCAGCTGCTCTGCAAATCTTTGGAGAATAGTTTTCTGCCTAAAAATTAAGAAACTATGCTTCATGATGCAGATGTAGAGTGACTGGGTCAATGATCTTTGGTTATAAGATATTCTTTAATATACTCACAGAGTCATGCCTGTCACGAACTCTAATAGTGCATTATTTCTGCAGGTTAAGTATCGAATGGATGGCGATGTTGCTAAAACTATCTGTCACGTAGATGAAAAAGCAAAGGATATTGAACATGCAAAGAAAGTGTCGCAGCAAGTCAGTAAGGTAAGGTCATGGTACAGATGGATACAAAATAGAATGTGTATCACCCCTGCCTGACCTCAGAGGAGAAAACTGGACAGGCCTGACCCTGCTTACCAGTCCCACTTGAATCACAGGCATTATGAGGGCTGGTGACCACCATGCATGTCAGGAGGCCGCACAGGTGGCTGAAGTGACCCGTAGGAGCGAATGTGGATCGGACAGCCCACGCCCTGTGACTCAGCTCCCAGCAATTGCTGCACGGAATGCAATCACAGTGTCGCCAGGGACCCTTATTTAATTTTTAAAGAAGCGGGAGCTGAATTTTTATGATAAATCTCCACATTTCGAATGTAGGGAACTAATTTAAAACACTTTTTAAAAGTACCATGTCAAAAGAAATGTGTCTACCACTTAATTCAGTCAATGACTAATAGGTTGCAACCTCTGAAAGGAATCTATAGAGAATTGGAATCATGATTGAGTTAAAAAAATTAGACTTTTCAAGTAAAAGCTTACTAATGCAGGAAAAGTATTGAGCTGTTGACACGGTTGACGTTTTCATAATTGATGCTAGTAACACTTTGGGACATTGGCAGCCTTTGTGCGAGGACACCTTGAAGATGAAAAACTTTTCACTGTGCTCTCCTTAGTTCTTTCGATCCTCGTGTCCTTATGGGAGACATCAAGCCACGGGTCCTCTGTTCTTTCTGTCTAGGTTTTATACAAGCAGAACTGGGAAGACACCAAGGATAAGTACCTGCTTCCCCCTGATGCCCCTGAACTTGTCCAGGCCATTAAGAATACAGCCATGTTCAGTAAGGTAAGTAAGGGTCTCTGCTCTGGCACCACCTCTATCTTCCTCTGCCCTCCTACTACGTCATTTAGAAGAATACTCAGGAAACTCTTGATAATCTGAAATATGGCCCCAATCTTTTTGTGTGTAGCCTTGAGACGTGGGGCTGCGGGGGTGATCCTTGGCAAGGAGAAACTGAGAAGAAAGTTCTTGGTAAGAATAGAGAAGAAGGTCCTACCAGAAACTTGAGCGACCTAGGGGAAGAGTGTGTGGGGAGAACAGAGATGCGCATGAGCTCTAGCTCTGGAGACTCACAAAGTAATATTTTAAGTTCTTCTGTAGACCCTGTGCTACACTGGATATTCCTGGCTGTCGCTCTCATTAAAGGTCTATTTTGTGACAGAAACTACACTAAGTAGCTCCCAGGCACCTTACATTTGCATTAGTACTCATTGCAGGAGGCAAGGAAAGTCACAGAGAGGAGATGAAACAGAATCAGACATATCTGCCCTTCTCCGAGGAAGATTTGTCAGGAGAAGCAGGAGAAGCTATTGATAAATATGATTTAGAGCAGATGGACAGGGAAAGGCTGTCTGTGAGCTCCATTTACCTTTGCTCCCACCTTGCCCCCTTGGTTCTTTATGCCATTGATGGATGAATTGAAAATTATGTATTTCATGTAAGTGTGATTTTGCTTTATCACAACTTTTCACTTTTTTCTTCTTTAGAAACTGTATACTGAAGACTGGGACGCAGACAAAAGTCTGTTTTACCCATATACTGATAGCCCGGAGCTGAGGAGGGTTGCCCAAGCCCAGAAAGCTCTCAGTGATGTAAGTGAATTGCAATCACCACCACTTTAGTATGGAATCAAGCACCTCGCAGTATGTCTTCTGGCCAGATGTTCACTGCAATTCTTCTTTAAAACAGACTAAATGCCATTGTTGCAGAGAAATATATCTAGAATTACTATAATTTTTAATGTCTAAATTTTATAATTTATGTTAGATAGAACTTTATCTAATCCTCTTTTCTTACAGGTGAACAACCTGAATATAAGGTCACATAGGCGATTAGTGACCTAAAGACTAGGAACCCGGTCTTTTGATTCCAAGACCAGTGTTCTTTCCACTAGAGCATGTACCCTCTGTCCCCTTGGCTGGAGTTGCAGTTTTTTTATACAATGGAGTGGCATTTTAAAAACCTATTGGAATCATAGCCACTTACCCAAATTTAAGTGACTAATGTTATTGAAAGATTTTGATTTGCTATCCTAATCATAAAGTCTGATTTGCGGTGTGTTCCCCTTTTTCCTGCATGGGGGACCTGACTGATGAACTTGTTCAGATGTGTGTGTAGTTATCTCACAAAGAGCTCTTGCCACTGGTGTACATAGAAGATATTTCAGAGTTAGCAAAAAATCAGTGGTCCCACTGGCCAGAATTTTAGTATCCTAGACCTTGAAAACTGTTTATCAGAGACACTTAAAAGACCTAATTCAGACCTGAAGGTTGACAGAAACAGCAGCAGCATAGAGCTTCACATGGGCTCAGCACTTCCCCTTGTTTTTAGATAATTTATTTCTTGGTCCCTGGATTTGCTAAAGGCCATGTTGAAAATTCAAAGACCGCTGCTTTAGTCTTTGGGAGAACATTGTTAATGACAAGTTAGTTTTCATTCAATGTCACTAGATTCTTGAACCTCTTACATTCAATGTGGACTTAACAAACCAGTTGACGTCTTAAGACTTGTTGGAATTTACTTCCAATGGATTTTAGGATTCTATCTTAACCGAAATTATATATAACCATTTGATAGTATATCCAACTTTTGAGGTCTAATTTTTATTGCCTCTCACTTGATATCACCTGTAAATTTAGTGGATGTATTTTCTATCCTGGTTTGTGTGTAATTGGTTAAAATATAGCACAGATATACTCCTACCCTAAAGAAGGTGTAACAAAAATTTAAGGCTATCTACTGTATGACAATTTTAATGGGCTTCCCTTTTAAAATTAGCTTTTTAGTTCTGTATCTTATGAATATAGAACATTGTGTGACCTTTATCAAGTGATCAATAATTATTTGTTGAAAGACCATTATGAATGCATACCTGGCAGGAAAGAAAAGTACAAGATTTGTACTATTCTGGAGGTGATGATTCCAAGGGCAATGATAAACATTTCAAGTAGAAAGCAGTTGAACAAAGGAACAGAGGTGAAATGAGTTTGAGTCTTTAAGGGACAAAGAAAGTAAATGCTGTGGGTACTGAGTTAAGAGGGCACTTGTAAGAAACTTGCAGCAGGATCTTGAAAATCAGACAAAATAGCTTTAACATGATATGGTAGTCAATAAAAGGCATAATAAGATTTTGGAGAAATCTTATTACATGATAAAAGTAGAATCTGGTGAAATTTTGAAGGACAATATGGTGGATTGGGACTAGGAAAATCGTGATAATTTATAGAAGACTATTTTAGGAATATAGATGGATCAGAGGGATGACAGGGACAATGGATGTTGGAGACAAAAGAGAAAGGAGTCACAGATGAGCTTATGACCAAGGAAGTTGGGTGTATAAGGGTATATCTGGTGAAGATGCATTTGTGAAAGAGAAGGAGAATTGAGATAATGGAAGGAACATTCAGATCAGGGCATCTTAGGGATAATTTCAAAGTTTAGTACTACTGCATGCATATGAGATGAGGACAGAATATTAATATTTGAGAGTCATCAGAATATAAATGATAGTTGAAGACATGAAAATGTATGAGGGAGGCAGAAAAATGTATGGCCAAGGGCAGAGTATTAGAGGACACGCACATTGGGGACATCTAGGAAGGAGCAAGCAAATGAAAGAACAGACGGTCGGAGAAGATGAAGGGGAACCAGGATATGCGTGCCATGGAAGCCTAGGGAGAGATTTCCAGGAAGACAATCTCCTAATGCCTCCCTTTATTCGTAAAGTGGAGAGACGAAAGGTTACTTCCATGCCACTGTAGTGCTATGGACTTTGATCATTTAAAATTGACCACATTGTTTGAAATATCTCCATGGGAGACATAATGAAGGAGAATTATAATAATGAAGTAAAACCTTTCTATCATTCCTCAGAAAGACTTGGCAGTTAAGGCATGATTTTATTTTTACTGCAGATCAAGTATACACTAAGTGTCAGATCACCGACATACCTATTAATACTGTTGTGAGCACATGAACGTCCACAATTACTGGGCACAGAGCTCTAAACAATCTGCTGTTCATAGAACATACCACGGGGTAGGCACGTAGATGTCAAGCTAGGGGCTTGGGTTCAGAGGCTCCAGCTCCCTCTTCTGTACCTTCTTCCTGTGTTTCCTTTAATGCTAATTATCTAAGTAGTGACCAAAGACTTTGTAAACACTAAGAGTGTCGTTAAACTGATCCAGAATATGGAATTCTAACTAAATAGAGTTCTGACCATGGTTCCTGAGAAATTAGGACTTCTAGATCTGATTTCTCTGAAAGTTCTTGACAGGATGTCATACTTAATAAGCATTTTTTTCCTGGTGGAATGTTGCTTTCTACTTAAGGACCGAGTTAGCTGTGGAATATACAGATTGCCCTATGTTTAAAATAAGCCTTCACTTATTTAAAAGAAATTAAGCAGTGGAATTAAAATGAAAATATTTTAAAATCCGTCTTTTGTATCCCAATTGATTTAACTTTCATGAAAGCTTTGGTTATAGGCACGAGGTAGATATTATTAGGATAAGATACATTTAGACTTGGCTAAAGCGTGAAGATAATGATTGGGACCTGGGAGCTGTACACACTTCTTTACTTTATAAATGAGAATACCACTACATGGAAGGAGAATAATTTGTAGAAGTCTCACAGTTCAGTAGTGGAAGAATTGGGTGGATGACTCTCCTCTTCAGACTTGCCCCGATGGCCTCAGTGTGTAAACCACATATTCAGCAATCAGTCATTGAACCCTCACTCTAGTCAGGTACTGTTCAGGCCACAAGCATTCCCAAATGAGAGGTTTTGCTCTCTGCCATCCCAGAGCTCACAGTCTAAGGAAGGGCAGACATGAAAACAACCAGTTACAGTGTCATCTGATCATTCCTTTAAAGGAGGTAAAGGCTAAGTTGATGAGATCCCCAAAAAAGATCATTGAGTCAGAGACGGCACAGAAAGGGAAACTGTGCTCATACTGAGACCTGGAGAACGAGTAGCAGTTTGCAGGCAGATGGGGAGAAGGTGGAATCGGGGCATTCCAGGGGAAGGGAGAAGCATGTATGAGGTCCAGAGACATAAGAGAGCTTCATGTGTCTGGGGATCTATGCATCTTCTGCATTGTTGGTGGTAGGGGTCAAGACTGGTGGAAGAAAAAGCCAGAGGAGTCAGTAGTGAAGAAAAAGGAGAACAAGAGCGAATGGGGATGTGTGATTAATTACCATAAAACATATTTTTAAGGTGAGAGAGGTCCTTTATAGGCTGAAGGAAAGGAGCTAATTAAAAGGGAGATGTTGAAGCTGTGAGAAAGAGGGGCGACTGATAGAGTAAGTACAAAAGTATAATAGTACAAAAGAACTAAGGGAACAATACCTTGAGTGCCAGGCTCATGCCCTGCGAAAGATGCTTCTTCTCTGAGCCATGTGAGCAGTGGGAGAAGTAGGGGTGAGTACAGAGGAAGATAAGTGTGTAGTCTTTCTTTACTCTATAAAAGAGGAAGTGGAAGGTAAGGTGGAGTTGACTGGGGGCTTAACGACACTGTTGGGGTTTTAGACTAGCCACTGGGAGTAGAAACTGACCAGAGACACTTAATGGGACGTTTAATCTTCAATAAAGGCAAAGTGGCAATTGGATAAATTCAGAGTATTAGGCACAGAGCCCTAAGCGAGTTGTTGTTCACAGAATGTATCACTGGGTAGGCATGTAGATTTCAAGCTAAGGATTTGTACCTTCTGCCCGTGTCCCTATTAATCTTGCTTATCATGTTATCACTACCCAATCCATAGAATTGTGATTTTCTTCAGTAGCACTCAGTATCTTAGGTATAAGAACAACAGGAGTGTGTAGTTAAGTTGATCCAGAACTGGCAGTTTGTTAACAGGTGTGACATAAAGGCAAGAGGTTGTGAGTTGAGGATGCTGGTTAAGAGAATAATTTCAGTTGCAGATCATGATGCGGAGACAAATGGAAGGAAACAGATCTAGGGCCAATAATCTTGGAGAAAAGAGAAAACTCAAAGGGAGAAATCACCATAATGCTGAGAGGGAGGGCATGTAACATCTACAAGGATAATAAATTATGGTTACGTGGTACAATGCAGCTTAAGACTTCATATAAAGAAGAAAACATAGTCTTTTTCAGACTGCAAACAGATGGAATATGGGAAGTAGAATAGTTATCTATGGCTTATCAGCATCCCTTTTATTTTGTCAGATTGCCTACAAAAAAGGTCATGCTGAACAGCAAGCCCAATTCACATCTCTGCCAGATCCTCCTGATCTAGAATTTGCCAAGAAAGTGACCAATCATGTGAGCAAGGTAAGTTAATAGGACTGGGACACTGTCTTCCTTGAAAACTCTGCTTAATAATCTCAACCCTCAGAAAAATAACTAAGGTGAACCTAAAGACACAACATAAACACTGAGTATTTTTACATATGACCCTAAAAATGCTACAGCAAAAGCAATACAATCATTAACATCTTGAAACCGTGTTAATAAATGTTCAACTGGCTTGATAACTCAGTTATTGATAAATGTGAAAGCTGCATTTTGAAAACAGAAATCCATGTCCTACTATCTTTTGACATTTGACTTACGGAAGTGATACTAACAGAGAACCAAGTATCCACACATTTCCACAGAGGATCTGATTGTCTTAATTCAATGTGAAGCCCCTGTATAGTTTTATGCTCTCAGTCAGACTTGGAGAAGATAAGAATGCATGAGTGGCCTCTCAAACAAAGCTTAGTCTAACAGCCGTAGAGAGGGCACCTGGCAACTTTTAAGGCCCTGGCAAACAGCCTAGTCTGCCTATATTTAGGCTGGCAAAATAGCTCTGAGGAATGCAGAGAAACAGATGTTCAACTGATTAATAGACCCATATTAAGTTCCTTTTTAAAAACTGGTCCAAATCAGGCCACTTTCTTCTGGGATACTGCTGCTTTTAAATATTTTTCTTAGCCCTCTGTGGAGTTGAGTCTCAGTTTGGTCTTCTGCTTAAATTTTGATGGAACCTCAAGATTTCTATCTTGTTCAAGTTTTTTTTTTTTTGAAAAGATATCTCCAGTAAAGGAGAAGGAAGAAAAGTTATGGATAATGAAGTCTATTCGATTATGTTTTTTAGTGTCCGATATTGCAGATTACCTAACTGTATAACCAAGGGCTATTTAGATAAAAGATCTAGTGAGTACAGTAAAATTTCACTAATAGAAATATCATGAATCTGAAATTTGCCCAGGGCTAAGTAAAAATTAACTTTAGAACTGTCCATAAAGAGATGGCCTACTGAAAACGTTGATATTGTAAATAAGATTGGGGAGCAAGGATAATTTATCTTTTTGGAAGAAAAAGAAAGAGTCATTTTGATTAGTCATTTAGAAAGAAAAATAAATCTTTTCAAAATTTTTATTTAAAGTATATTTTAAAAGATATCTTACTAAGACAACATTCTTTTATCTTATTTGAGTATGCAGTGTGGGTACTAGAAAATGATTTTAAAAATCACTTCTAAACTCCTCTATAATCAGTCTCTTCACTAAATTAGGCTTGTTAGTTAGTTTAGAGCTGCACTCTTCAACAGAGTAGCTACTAGCCACAGGTGTCTGTTGAGCACTTGAAATTTGATAGTATGAACTGAGAGTCCTACATGTGTGAAATATACACTACATCTTGAACATGTATGACAAAAAGAATGTAAAATAGCTCATTAATTATTTTATACAGATTACATGTTGAAATGATATTATTTTTGGATTTATTGAGTTAAGTACAATATATTATTAAAATTAATTCCCCACCTGTTCCATTTTTACATTTTAAAATATGGTTACTTGAAAATTTAAAATTATAGTGGTAGCTTGCATTATATATCTATTGGACTGTGCCACTCCAGTTGGGTTCGGTGACATTATCGAGTATTTTGAAAGCATTGCCAGGGCTGGGTTTGCCTTTGTGGAATAACAGTATGAGCCGAGGAGAAGATTGCTGTGGCTGGAGGTCACCAGATTCATCCATGATGATAAGTTATTCATCCCGGTCTTATCCAGATTTCCAAGTTCTTAATGGTTGTTGTGTATCCTGCAAAAGAGCCACATTGAAAATAAATGCTTGTGATTGGTCACAGCCTATTCAACGACAAACTATCCCATAAAAGAGGTAGAGGGATACCAGAAGTGACTTAGATATGGGACTCACCTCCTTTCTCTTGGAGTCTTTCCCACATCAAGCTGCTTTGACCCATGCTTCAGTATCATTTTCTTTCTCTCCAAAATGGATAAACTCTCCTTTATCTACTCACTCTCATGCATTTAAATTATTACCATTTCTTTGTTGAATATGTCTCCCAGATCCATCCCTTTGTCTTACAGCCTTCAGTTCATATGTTAATATGATGAGTACTGTAATGATTATATTGTTGTTGCATTCTGTTTACCAGATTTCCTTATTATACCTGTCAGAATCCATACTCTCACCCTTGTCTTTGGCCAAAGCCATCAACTACATGCCAGAACCTCCTTTTAGCTCAGCTTACTTTGCAGCCCTAGCATAGATGGGCAGGCAGGCAGAGCTGTTCATGTGAGCAGACGTTCCAGGAGGGGAAAACCATGCATGCTACAACCAGCCGCAAGTGCGGTTCTGAACGCAACACTGGGAAGTCCTTTTAGTTCCTCTATGCCTGTCTCTCTGCTCTCTTCCTGATTCACAATAGGAAAACATAAGATTTCAGATCGTAATTTCCAGTTGTTAGCCAACTAGGATCTAGAATTGAAGGGAAAAACTCTGCTCTACTCTCTACTCATAACACTCCTGATAGTAATGTGGTTAAGCAAGATATTAGAGTGCTGAATTTACAGTCCAAGGAAAGCACCCTCAGCTGACTTCTGGGGAGGGGGAACTATGGTTTGGGAGAGCAATCTTACTGCACCTATCAACATGTGGTTACCCTCTTGCCCACAGAAGATGTCCCAGAGCTTGTAACTGACCAAATATACTTCCCTCTGTTAAATGAATGAACAGAAAATCCTAGAAAAAGTTAAATTGATTCTTGCCTCCAGGTTTCCATTGATAAACTCTAAACATCACAGAGCTGGAGAGAAGGGTTAGGGTGGGGGTTGGGGTTGGGGGGAAAGTTGGATGTTGGACCTCTGTTGTGGCTAACCCATCTCTGTGTGCCACACAAACACTCACATGCAGAGTGAGGCCCCTTGGCTGGTAGAAGTGGGAGTCCTATGTAGACACATGCCTCTCTCTCCTTTTCATTCATCTAGCTGCAGGTCTTTATCCTGTCAACTTCTCTCCTACCCCCAAATGAAGGAGAAGGCCATAACTCCTCAGCAGTTAGCAAGCTCTAGCCTCCTTCCTTGTAGTGAAAATCTTCCTAGACTTGGAAATACTCAAGAGTAGATTGAGAGACACACCTCCACCCACCCTGCCATGTTTGGGCTCTGGGTGGGAGGAAATAACAAGCTTTGGTTCATGAAAGGCAAGAGGTGGGGGAAAATCTCTGCATAAGGGGGCTGGGTGGTCTTCCACTCTTGTTTTATACCTTTTTAAAATTTAGATATTTGTCTCTCACTGTGAGAATTAATTTCCTATTCGGTTTGCTTAACAAATCTACATATGTGATTCTTATTTCTCTACAATAGCCCACTTTTGGACCTCATTAAGAATATCTGCTGGCTTCTCAACTTTATATTACAAAGATCTCTGTATCTTAGTTTGGGGATGCATCTAGCACAATTACTTCCTGTCCCCTTTTCCAGTTTTCTTCCTTTGACAGTAAGCAGAGGAATAGCAGTCTCTCTACAAAAAAAAAAATGTAGATTAGGAAATCTCAACTTCAGTGTGTACATCAAAAATTTCTGGAGTTGTAAATATTATGGGCATTTTATAATTTTCTCAGATTCTTGATGAGGTCTAGTCTCCAAAAAGATTAGAAATACTTCTATAGGCTATCTTAGCAAATTTAAAAATCAGTTTTATTGACTTTAATTATTTAAAGCTACAAAAGAGGAGGTTAGGCAAATTAATGGGCAGTATAAAGCACATCTTATCACAGCAAAAATTTCCATTGAAGAATACACACACACACACACACACACACACACACACACACACACACAGATACATGTGAATGCATGCATACAATTTTCTTCAGAATTTCTTACTCTCTGTTATGTGCAATTATTGTCTCTCACATTTGTTTAGCACTGTAGAGATTAAATAAAGCACTCTTTAGTGTATGATTTTATTTAATCTTCCCCAAATCCTTTGTGTAAGTATTATTATTATTGCCAACATGTATGGTTAAGAAAACTGAAGCTTAGAGAGGTGTAATCACACCTTCGAACTGACAGAGATAAGTCTTGGATCCAGAGCTTCTGAACTCAGGTCCAGGGATCTAAAATTTATAGCTATGAAAACCACTTGGCTATTAATGAGCATATTAACCTTTTGAGAAGAAAGGATATAGGGCATTTGAGAGAGGGCTTGGCTTCCTTTAACTCAAACTCACTGACTCTACATGTCAGCCACCCTTGGTACTTGTTCTGTAAAGGTATACCAGAAAACCACTTTCGTTTTCCTTGACGAGTGCAGTGGGGCTTTAGGCATGTAAATATCTTGAGACACACGAGTTATGTCTAGCACATTCTGTGAGCCAAGGAGGAGAAATCATTCTAATCAGCTCTGGCTCTGACTCATGTGCCCAAGCTTGTGGTCGGCTAGGTTAATTCTGTTCCAAGAACACTCGTCTAGGTAGTTCAAAACCACATATCATGGACTCAATTTAGTGTTGAACAAACATTTAAGAGATAAGTTCTGTATACTGTATTTTGTGTTAGATTCTAAGGATACAAAAATGAAGAAGACACAATTTTTCTCTCCAGCTTACAGCCTGATTCAGGAGGTATGGTGTTCAGGAGTAAGATGGGACAGCAGTTTAATTTCTGAATCACTTGCCAGTTCTCACTAAAATTTCTTTAAGTCTAAAGTGGGAGGTCTTATTCCTAAAAGGCAAATTTTGTTCCGGTATTGTTTTCTGAATAACTAGGAGTTTTGGTAAAGCTCAGAAATTAATGGCTAAGTTCATCTAGAATAGACATCTGGGGTTGAGTGGTTTTATTATAACTATGAATTACAAGTGGAAAATGCTTCTGACTCTCTCCTTTCTCAAACATCAGGGCACATTTGTGAGTTCTGAATGAACTAAGTCTCCAAATTCTGTAAGAAGAGGCAGAATTCTTACCTCTGTCTCCTTCACTTAACTTTCTTGTTGGGTAAATTGAAGACATCTATTAAGAACCCAAGAAGAGTCTAGTCAAGATAATTTTGAAAGCTGACCATTACCACTTAAATTGCAGTCTTATTCATCAAATCCTGGATTTTGCTTGTCTTATTTTCTTTTGTTTTACTCCTAGCAAAAATACAAACAAGACTATGAAAATAAAGTCAAAGGCAAATGGAGTGAGACACCTTGCTTTGAAATTGCAACTGCCAGGATGAATGCTAATAACATTAGCACAGTAAGTAAGAGGGATGGCTGGGTATCCTTAAGTTGAGAGGGGGACCCTTCCTCTATGACTTTTAGCCACCTGCTGCACCTGAAGTGGTACTTGAACATTTGAGTCCTGGCACCTCTTCTTGGGGGCAAGACTTGTAGAGAGTTCCTATTAAAAAGAAATCTCACAATTTTTCCTTCCTTTTGAGAAATATTGTTTTGATCAGAATCCGTTACTCTTGCCTCAGTTTTCATAGGAACATGGTTTCAAAGTGAGTACAGGTTAAAGGGGCCCTTTTAAATTTATTCTTAGCCGTATATTTATGAAACAGTTTAGTTTCTACTCAGATTTTCCTCACTGAAAAACATGTCTTTTTTTCCTTTTTTCTTAAGTTTTCTCTCCCTGGCCTTCAAGAGCTCCTTCTTGGGGTGTCTTTTCAGCCTATTATAATTGCTCCAAATCTGTTAAGTTGCGAATCATTTTTGTGATGGCACCACATTCTGTAATTGTAACTGAATCTGTGTAAGCCAAGAGGAGCATGGCTTTGGGTAACTTCTTTATATGGCCTCTGTCCTCCCATGTAAAAGTTTTGCATAGTTTGTTCCCACTGCAGTTCTTCAGTATGTTTAATGTCTTACAGAGGAAATACCAAGAAGAATTTGAGAATCTGAAAGACCAGATCTACTTCATGCAGACTGAAACACCAGAGTACAAAGTGAATAAACAAGCTGGGGTGGCAGCTAGCAAGGTATGAGGAAATTCTCTCATTTATCTTGATGGTCTCATTTGGTGAATTTCTTGTAACTCTTGCTTTTGTATATTTAAAAAAAAAAAAAAAGAGGGTTCTTTGGAGATGAAAAAAGTACTTCGGAATTATAATAGGGCTACCAAATTTTTAAAAAGTTTGCCATGTATGAGCATTAACAGCACCCAATTACCATCTTCAATATTTCAAAGAGTGAATAACCTTTCAATACCCAGAAATAGAAAGGCTATAATCTCAAACAGAAGACAGAAGAGGGGTCTTGAGACCCCTCAAGAAAAGACAACTGGAAGCCTTATATGAATATAGACACTCACCACTACCATTATTTTTCTTATATTTTTACCAGCTTCTAGTCACAGACAAGATACACGCATCTATGGATATGCTCAGATCCTCTATAGAGTGACTGTGGTAAATGGTCAGACTCCTTGGCATTCTAAAGCAGGCTGGGGACTAGAAAGAGCACAAACTTCAAAGCCAATCAGACTTGATTCTAATCCTGGCCTTGGATCTGCTGGAGGAGTGAAAGCAGGAAGATCACATCACTGAGGAGGCTATTTCAGTATCCAGATGCAAGACAGTGATGTTTTAGAGCAGAGGGATAGCAGGGCAAGTGATGAGAAGTACTTTGAAAGTAGAACTGACCTGATTTGCTGATGGATTGGATATGGAATATGAGAGAAGAGTTTTGGTCTAAGCAACTAGATGGATAGGGTATTCCTTTATCAAGATAAGAAAGACTGTGGAAGGAGTAGATAATTTTTTTTTTTTCTGGAGGAGAGATATGAGCTCAGCTTCAGACATGTAATATTTGAGATGCCTTTTAGACACCCAAGTGGAAATGTCAAGTGGGCAGTTGATTATGTAAGTCTGAAGTTTCAGGGGTGATATCTGTATAAATTTGGGAGTTATCAGCATATAAATAATATTTAATGTCATAAGAATGGATGCCACCCAGGGAGTTAGTACAGACAGAAAGCTCTGAGGAGTGGACTCTGGAGTGCTTCCATGTGAAGATACTGGTGAGATGAGGTAGTAACAAAGTCAGGAGAGAGTGATTTCTTGGGAAGCAAGTGAAAGGAGAAGGGAGTGATTAACTGTGTCAAATGTTTCTGAAATGGATTTATCAATGTATGGTGTTTGGTGAACTTAATAAGAACAATTTGGTTGAGTCTGCTTAGAGAGGGTTCGTGAGCGAATGAGAAGAGAGAAATATAAGAGTATCAGTATAGTCAACTCTTTCAAAGTATTTTCCTGAAAAAGAAAGAAGAAAATGCTATAGTAGCTGATGAATAAGTGGGTGAAGAGAGAATTTTTTAAAGACAGAAGACAAAAAACACCATGTTTTTATGCTAATGGAAAAAAAACCAGTGTTGAGGGAAAATGTGATGATATTGGAGGGGGAAGAGTGGCTGGAGCGATGTCCTTGAAGAGGTAGAAGGGGAGAGGATCTGGCCTCGAAGAAGAGGGGATGGCTTGCCACAAGCCCTGACAGTTCATCTACAAACAGGAGAAAGTTTTTTCCATTTTTCAAGGAAATACATGATTCTATGAGATGGAGAGGTTATTTATGTCTTCCATTCCTGTACAGTATCCCCAGCGAGTCTTCTGTGTGGTCTGTAGGAGGTGGTGCATCTGTTTTTCACTTATGTATCTCCTGCCTTTAAATATCAAGTTAATCATATTTATTTTCTGAGGTTCTTAAATGTTGGTAGATTATCTAGGATTCTTTGAACTTGTCTATATTCTATGGTTATATTGGCTGAATAAATGGCTGGCCCTGGGGAATCCTAGTCAGAAAGAACTAAGATGGGTTTCTTGTTTTCCTCCCTTTGGACATGCTCCTGACTGGGCTTTTGAGCCCTCATGTAAAGCATCTACTATACCTGGAATTAAAGGTGAAAAGTGGGAAGAGCAGAAAGAAAAGTTGAAGTTGTGACCATTTATCCATCTCCCAGCCCCTTCCTTCTTCTCCTGCATATGCATTAAATACATGTATGTTCATACACAGTCACAGATGAGGCATAAAAGGGCAAATTCATGATGCTTTTAGGTTCCTTTTTTAAAAATGTATTGGCAGATCAGCAGCTGGAGGTTAAGAGCTGAATGAGAGTTCTGGAGCAGCAGGTATCCAGGATATAATGTGCTATCAGTATTTGTGTATCTTTCTCTCTCCTATTATCTATGTATCCATCTATCTCTATCTCTAGGGACCAAGTGTTATTCTTTCTTGCATGTGTCCCAAAGCCTGACACATAATAAATACCCCAAAATATCATAATGGATATTTTTGAATGAGTAAATGAATGGGGAAAAGGTATCTTGGAAATATATGCACTTTCCCTGCGACTGTTATGAGTTACTATGAGTATTTTGTTTATAAAATGTCAAGTTGCCATTTTCCTAAAGAGAAAATTGATTGTCATAATATTCATAATAGAGATGAGAACAAAAATAACCTAGAGTTACTTTATCACTTTATTTCACTCCTACAGGTAAAATACAAAGAAGACTATGAAAAGAATAAAGGAAAAGCAGATTATAATGTACTTCCTGCTTCAGAGAACCCACTGCTCAAGCAGCTGATGGCGGCAGGAAATAGACTAAGTGATGTAAGTATATTCTTGTCAAAAGTGTTTTGTTTTTTTTTTAACCTTAGCTGCAAGAGAAATGAAATCTCTTTCCTTTTATTACTAAAGGCAAAAATAACTTAGCAAATACTTTAAATGGTGTAGCAGTTTCCCTGGAACTGTCTGACCACAGGAAGGCATTTATGCCTCTGAATATGATATGTGTCAGTTTGCAGGGATGGGGGAGCATTGTGGATTTAGTTCAATGGGCAGGGAAATCCTCATTTGCTTATAGGTTCCAGGTACCTCTGCCTCCATAGCTAGTGTACATTGTAGAAGATACGTTCTGATTTTAACAGAGGCAGAAGGAGATTTTGAAAGGAGGCGGGGAGAGAGAGACAGAAAAAGAGAGAGACAGAGAGACAGAGAGACAGAGAGAGAGAGACAGAGAGAGAGAGAGAGAGAAGAGGTGAAACAGTGTTAGCACCCTGTCCTTGTATTCTTCAAGTCCACTTCTAGGAGAAGAAGGAAAATGTTCTGTGTTGTACAACTTCTCTCCCCACCTCTGCCATTTTCTCCTCAGATCTTTTGTAAAGAATCATCTGCAGACAGCAGGACTTAGAAGATGGCTCCCTAAGTCTTCACAGGAATTTCTACTTGTAGAGTTGTTAAGAGCCTGACTAATTATTAGATTTAAAATAGATAAGTGAGAACTGCGCCTGGCATGAAAAGACTAACAGCCCAAGACCACTTTGACTGTTTATATAAAAAGACTGAATATGTTGATCAGTTGAGTTTTTCCCTTATGGTTAGGTCGTATTAAGCTTTCCCAATATTTGAAGATTTTATGTGGCTTTCTATGTGGGTTAGTTATCTTTTCTTTGTCCTTTGGATTAAGTCAGCACTGTAGAAATGAGCACATGTGATTGAGAAGGGGGGCGAGTAAAGTGGCAGGTGAGAGAGTGTAAGCGGATGTGTCTAGATAGCTCTGCAGGGGAGTCGATACAAGCATGTCTCCTGCTTCCTAAATGAAAGCCGTCTTTGGCAAGCATCTCAAAGCCCAGGTGTAAATCCACTTTGTGGATGAAGACAATAATACGAAAATATTAAAAACAAATAGCACTATTTACAATTTCAAAACCCAACATGAAAAAGTAACAATGATCTGCTTTCTCCGTTGTACATTTAAAATTCAATAATTGTTTATTGTTAGAGCTAAAGATAAACCCTATCAGGGGGGAAGAGTTAGTAGATTCATGATTTGAGTTCTTATATATACTTTATTTTTAAGGTCAATAAGGAATTTTTCCTTGGTAGGAGAGAGAGTATGTATTTCTTAATATTTATTAAAAATTTTCATGAAGGTTTGTTTTTAAAAAAAAAATAAAAATTCATTGTTGCCTAAAATATTCCTGTTTGTTGTGGCACCATCAGTGAAGGAAGAGGCACGAGGGAGATGAAGAAGGCAGCAATTCAGAAATACACAAGAATCTCTGCAACTAAGGACCTAGTCTGAAACACCATATTAGTTTCTTAATTTTTTGAAGAATGTTAAAAATCTAGGCTTTACAATAATTGCTAATAGAAAAGGCTTATCATTCTTGACACCCCCAGTTTTTAAGACAGTTGACAGGCAATATCTTTCTTCTTCTTCTTTTATTTAGTTTTGGAAAATATGAGTGTTATAATCAGTGTGGGAGTGACAGAAATCTACTTTCGCTGATTTTTCTTTTCTTTACAGAAATCTTACAAGGAAAACTATGAAAAGACAAAGGCAAAGAGCATAAATTACTGCGAGACCCCCAAATTCCAACTTGACACAGTCCTGAAGAAATTTAGCAGTGATGTAAGCAATCCTACGATCGCTCCTGTTAAAGAAAAGATCCATCATTTCACAAATAATTAAATGAAATATGTTTTGTCTTTCAGACGAAATATAAAGACTCCTACTTAAAGAACATTTTGGGACATTATGTAGGCAGCTTTGAGGATCCATATTATACACACTGCATGAAAGTCACAGCTCAAAACAGTGATGTAAGTTCTAAGACAATTGGTTAGCTTTCTAAAGTATTTTTAGGGTACAAATTTGTTGGTTGCATCCTTATGTCTGATTACTTTTCCTCATAGAAAAACTACAAAGCAGAATATGAAGAGGACAGAGGTAAATGCTTCTTCCCCCAAACCATAACACAAGAATATGAAACAATCAAGAAATTGAATCAGTGTAAAGATGTAAGTTGGTAGTACGAACTGCGAATGTTACTGCCCTCCATAGCATCTAGTGATCAAGATATGTTTAAATTTTTGACACTTTTACAAGTAAATACAAGAAAAACATTGGAAGAAAGAAAATTTATTTTATAGTAAGTTTACTACTTTTCCCTATTATCATCCATGCATTTTCAAGAACTAATTCTAGTTCATTTTCCCAAAGAAGAATTATTGGTCATCTGAAGACATGAGAAAGTTTCTTACACAGACAGATGTAAGAACATCTCTCAAAGATGCTGCAGTCTAATTAGAAAAAACAATGTGTTTTATCAACTATAGTTATGTTTTCTTTTTAGGGGTGGGGTTCTGCCCATTGTCCTATTGGCCAGTGTGGATTTGGCAGGTGATACCACTAAACCCGATTCCTTTTCTCCCCCACAGCACACCTATAAAGTCCATCCAGATAAGACAAAATTTACTCAAGTAACCGACTCTCCTGTTCTGGTGCAAGCCCAAGTTAATTCCAAACAGCTGAGTGATGTAAGTTCTTCTAAATATCCAGGAAATTTGATTATGAGGGATAATGTAGCATATATAACTCTGTACAGAACGTCTCGCAATTTGTCACACTTACAAAAAAAAAAAAGCTATACAAATTTTAGCAAGTTAACTTGTATATGTGTGTACTCACCTAAAATATTTTCCTATTTAGTTGCCTTGCATCCTCTACATCTTCTTGGATGGATAATAATTACAGTAAAATGGTTCTATAAGGGAAACTCATGTAGCTTAATGCACTAGAAAGAACATGAGTTCTTGAGTCAAATAAAACTGAATTCAAATTACAGCTCTGTCTAGGCAAATTATTTAAACTTTCTATACCTCATATTTCCCTTTCAAAATTTGTGGTTGCTTTGAAGGTTAAGTGAAAGGGGATAGGTACAGACTCTGTCCCAGAACAACTATTCAACACATGGGATTTCTCTTTCTCAAATAAGTTTTGGAAAATAGAGTGTTTAAGATAAGGTTTACCATATGAGTTTTAAGAATAAATTTCTAAACTTATGTTGAACTAAAAAAACAAACAAACTAAAAATAAAGTAACTGCAGTAGATTTATGACCAGAAATGAAGGCTTTAATTAGAGTATCAACAAACCATAATATATGCGAGCAGACATAAGCACATTTGTTAGAAAATATTCTCCAGTGAGAATTAACATGAAAAGGAAGAAAGGGCTGTCACTCTCAAAACCCATAAGGTTCTGATTGTGTGATATGCATGAAGGAGGCCATGTATGAGTTACCTCCTTCCATTAGGGTCCTACCACAGGAACAGATGTGATAACAGCAATCACATGTTAGGAACACAAGTTGTCATTAATACAACATGGCCTACCTCAGCTCTGAATTTCTCTTTTAATCTTAACAACTTTGTCAGTTATTATTTAACAAAACATATTTACATTATATCTTATAAAATGTACTACACAAGATTTTTTTTAGAATAATTCTTCAGAACTAACTGATCTCTCTCTCTCTCTCTCTCTCTCTCTCTCTCTCTAAATTACAAAGCAAAACATGAAAGTGAAAAGTTTAAATGCCATATACCTCCGGATATTCCTGCTCTAATCCAGCACAGAGTCAATGCTTACAACCTGAGTGATGTAAGTTCTTTATGCACTATGCCATGTGATACATTAACAGCTTGTACTTTTATTTTTGATTGTTTTATTGAACGAATATTTCAATATTAAAGATAGGAAGAATAGTTAACATTTGTATCACGTTCCTAAGCCACTGTAACTTCGAATTCATCTTATAAAATATGTGTAGCAATCTCATAAGTAGCTTCATACAATTAGACTATCTTAACGTATTTTAAACAGCCTTCAGAATGTCACCACTCATGTGTATTTAATTGCAAACCATAATTAATGTTAAACCTTTTAGTCATATATTAATTTATACTATGCTATAATTTTATTTCAGGATTTGATTTTTTCAGGTTCAATTTTATTTCATTTATTCCTCAAGCCTATAATATCTCTTATTTCACACAAAATGATACTTATCTCTCTATATAAGAGTACTTGCACTAATGAAGATATAGAGTATTCAAAAGGTATGAGGCCAGTTATCCATTGTTCTCTTTCATTCCCAAACATAATTTTATAGAAAAGTCAAATTACACTTGGGCTTTTCAATTTCTTCAACAATTCTTAAATAAGAATAATTATCCTTCATCAATGTGTATGGTAATGATTCATGAAGTGACCTCTGCAGAGGACTTTCAGATAAAATGAAAGTGATGTATTTATATCATAAAAGTAAGTCGACTATGAAATATTTGTGCCAGTCTATAAAATATTCAGTATTCAGAATCGAGTATTAGTATGATAACTAGAAATAAATTTATTTGATAAAATACTCTAATGGAGAGTAGAGAAGCTTACTCTTGGAGAATTAGAAGTTTCGGCTTGAGGGGAATTACCTAAAATATGCCTGATTTTGTTCACAAGGAAAAGAATCAATTTATTTTATATTAACAACAAAGTATCAGGTTACCCTTTAGTCTTTAAAGTGTGATAATATACATATCACTTTTGCCAATTCCTGTGCTGAAATTTTCCTGTCCAGAGTATTTATAAGTACGACTGGGAGAAGAGCAAGGCTAAGAAGTTTGACATTAAAGTGGATGCCATTCCCCTGCTGGCAGCCAAAGCCAACAGCAAGAACACTAGCGATGTGAGTATGGCCTGGGGACCCGGGCAGCGGGGACTCAGTGACGTTTCCTGATGAGTGGGATCTGGCACATGTGATGTCTCTGCAGGTAATGTACAAGAAAGACTATGAGAAAAACAAAGGGAAAATGATTGGAGCCCTCAGCATTAATGATGATCCCAAGATGTTGCACTCTTTGAAGACGGCCAAAATCCAGAGTGATGTGAGTGCTTGTGTAATCGCCCTTATTTTCAGATGTGGTTGCACTTACTGTTAGATGAGATATTAATGCCTAAATGAAATCTCAGATTCAGGACAAATCAAACACAAAAGCCCAGTAATGAAGGAAAATTAACTTCCTCATTCTTATGATGTGTCTGTACTTTGATATACTAGTGAATATTGTAAATGTTCCCTTAATCTCTTTAATGTTTTCTGTTTTATTAAGGGGAAATTACACTAGTTTTTCTTTATTGCTTTTCTTAGAAACAGGCTCAGTATTTCAGTATGTATACACACGTATTCCTTATGTGCCGTGACCTGACTTAAGGTACCTTGCAAAAATACATGCAGAAAAATAAAAGGCAAAAGTGAGAAAAACAGACTAAAGACAAAGTATGAAAAACTAGATGCAGCATAACTTCAAATGCAAATTATTTTAAGAATTCTATAAAATACTGATCTCATTGTAAAGACTTTAAAATACTTAATAAAAATAAAGTAAAACACTTCCAAAAATTGCTTTCTAATTCATATCAAATATATATATATATATATATATATATATATATATATATATATATATATATATACTCCTTATTTGTTTACAAATATTCTTGTCTTTATTGAGTATGTTTTTGGATTTTTATATGGGAAAATTGAAAGAGAATGTGAAGAAATATATGGTACGTCCAATAAAACAGAATAAAAGCATCTCTTCATGTATTATTGCTATAAAGTAAAATATTAGATCTTAGTGATAAAAACCAGCTTGCAGAGGTGTTGTAAAATACTTTTCATCAAGTTCTAAACTGAATACTTTTCTAGGACTGTGCCTAAGTATCTGAGGTTTACCTTATACATTTACTTCACTTTGTATCAACTCTTAAAAAATTCGTTTTCATTCACATATTCAAGTGGAAAGAATTCTTTTAAGACAAAAAGTCGCTTAGACAGGAGCATTTGTGTGCTCTGATTTATTCTGGCTGAGAAATATTAGGGTGAGTAACATAAATATATTTATGGTTATCAGCAGACTAAATTATGTAAGTCATGAGCCTCTACCATATTCATCCTGCTTTTTTTTTACTTTGCCTTGTGGAAAATAAATGCTGAAAAAAAACCCAAAAACCAAATTTTTCCTTTCGGTTAAAGTATAGCAATGATGTGAATGGCTTTTATACCATGAGACATATTTTTCTTTTCTTTGTTTGATTTTCTTTTTCCTTTGACAGAGATTGTACAAAGAAAACTATGAGAAGACAAAGGCAAAGAGTGTGAATTACTGTGAGACCCCTAAATACCAACTTGATACTCTGCTGAAGAACTTCAGTGAGGTTCGAAAGGCTGTGGTCACCTCTGGGGTTTGAGGACTTCCTTACTGTTTGACCTATAACTGTGAATTTGAACTACATATGTTTTCTTTTTCAGGCTAAATATAAAGATTCGTATGTACAGAATGTTTTGGGACATTATATAGGCAGCTTCGAGGACCCATATCAAATACACTGCAAGAAAGTTTCAGCTCAGAACAGTGACGTAAGTTTGAAGACAAATGCTCATGTCTCACAATGACGCTGTTTGGGAACAATAAGAATCATCATTATTTTTGTTCTTTTTCATTATAGAAAAATTACAAAGCAGAATATGAAGAAGATAAAGGGAAGTGCTATTTCCCTCAGACAATAACACAAGAATATGAAGCAATCAAGAAGCTAGACCAGTGTAAAGATGTAAGTCAGCTGCTCTGAACTCTGGAGATTAGATTTGGGATTCTTGTGCCATCTAGTGAACAATTTAGCAGGAGTTTAAATGCTAGCATCTAGTGGTTATGTTAGCAGATGACAAATTTAAAATTTTGGCTTAGGGGTAGAATTGGAGAACACAAAAATTACTGTGAAGAAGCCTATTTGTTACAAAATATTTTCGACTTTTATAAATCTTTGTTTCCACTGGTTTATATGGACATGGCTTCAGGGGAAAGAGAGGATATAGAGATTTATGAGAGAGAGGTGTTTATCCAACAAATTTACATGATGGGCTAGTTTGTGCTAATCACTTTCCTTGGTGATGGGAGTAAAGAGGGGCTGAGAGCAAAGAGCGCTGCCTTGTGGAGCATGCATTTGCGAGGAAGAGGCAGACAATAAATAAAGAGCACAGAAGCAAGAAAGATGTCAGGCATTAAGATGGCTAATGTAGAATGATGCTACAGAGTTCAAATAGAATAATATAGGAGAAAGAGACTGGATGGGCACTGTAGATTGGATGGTCAAGGAAGACCTAAGTCAGGAATGTACAGCCATGCTAAGATCAAGGTAAGAGCAGCAGCAAGAATAGCCTAAGAAGAGAATAAGTTTGGCAGGTAAAGAATTGAAGAGTTGGGGTGGCCAAAGCATACTGGAGAGAGGGACAGTAGTAAGAGGTAAAATGGCAGGAGATGAAGGAGGGGGTGTGTTCTGTAGAGTAGAGTTTATAAGCCAAGGTACAGTTTAGATTGAATACCAAGTTCAGTGGAGGACCATGCAAGGCTTCAGCAGGGGGAAGATTAATCCGGATGCTGAATCACAGCAGGAAGACCATTTTAGAAGCAACTTTAGGAGAGAGATTGAGAGAGAGATTGAGAAAGACAGAGGAAGTAAGGATGTATCAACCAAGTTTTCAGGAAATAAACTATTTTTTGGCTGAAAATTTTTATATGTTAGTGTATATATGAACAAGAATATAAAGATACATTATGAAATGTCATTAAGGAACATCTTCTTTTCTAGCATACCTACAAAGTTCATCCAGATAAGACCAAATTCACAGCTGTCACTGATACTCCTGTACTATTACAAGCCCAGCTCAACACGAAACAGCTCAGTGATGTAAGTGCCTTGATTTATGCATGTGTGGGTGACCCAGAATACTTTGCTTATTTGAACCACAAGCATTTACATGCTTAATCTCATGGATGCATCTACCATTTCAACAATGTCATTTTTCAAAATTTGTTTAATAAAATATATATGCAACTGCTAGATAGAATTGTAACCTCAGGGAAAAAGGTGTTAAACAATAATTAAAATAACTAATAATTCTTCAATAACTCATCTATTTTTAGTGGAAATTTGCTCATTAGGATTATATCAAAAATAATACATACTAAAATTGCAGAGCAACTTAAATAAACAACAAAAACAGCAAAGGTGTACACCTGAGTAGCTAACAAAGTGAGCATTTTCCATTCTTGAGTTTCCTAATACAGACTTTACAAGAAGAAAAAGAGCACAGAAACAAGAAAGATATCAGACAATAATAAGAAAACTATAGGATGGTGATACAGAATTAAAATAGGATGACGTGAGATAGAGTGACTGGGCAGGCACTTTGGATGGGTGGTCAAGGAAGATCCGTGGCAGAATGGTCCAGCCATGTCAAGATCAGGGGAAGAGCAGCAGTGCTTCTCAAACATTCACGGTCATGTGGATGACCCAGTGACCCCCTTAAAATGCAAATTCTGATTCACTAGGTCAGGAAGGGCTCAATGTTCTAACTCTCTAATAAGCTTCTAGGTGGTACCAGTACTGCTGATTGGTAGACTCTACTCTGAGTAGCACAGTGTTAACACGGCTAAATTTCTGAGGAAAATAAAACACACAATTTCTTCTACTATAAAGCGTGTTTAAGTAACCCAGAATAGCTCATGTGCAATTGGTAAAGAAGGAAATGGCGTCAGTAGGACCCAGGAGTCATATTGGTTCATATGCAATGCTTTCTAGCATATTAATATTTTGTGCCCCAGAAAGAACAGCTTATCACTAACATCACTAACCCACTGGACTTAGCAAGCTGTGGAAGAATACAATGCTGTATGCAGTGCCCAGTCCTCACACGCTCTTCTAAATGGCCTGGTTAGGCCATGAGCTCTGTTTTGGAGAAGATTATTGCACAATCCTTCTCAGTCTTGTCCATTTACCTTAAGCTCCACAATTCAGTAAACTTCCCTGTTTACTCTACTTTCCTTTCACCTAATGTCATCAAAAAAATTTTTAAATAAAGTCTCATATTTTGAATTTTCATATCTTTCTAACTGTGTTAGCATGTTATTTAGAATTATTATTTTTGTTAGTGCTCTGATTATAGAATTTCATATATTTTGGATGTTCGTGTCTTCAAGGTACAGCCTAGAAGATTAGATCAGACAATAAGTTTCCCATATATGCGTTGTGATAATATATACAAAACGACAACCCAAAGTTTGGTTGCACCACAATCCCTGAAAGGGGGACTGAGAGTCTGGGCCCTGTGTTGCACTCCTACTGGATTGGTTCTTTCTTTGGGGCATCTTTCTAAAAAACGGTAGTAATAACTTAGCTGTATACATTCTCCTCAGTAAATTCAAGTAAGTTCTTACCCTGAACTATTTGGCTACCCTTTATTGTGTTTTAGCTGAATTATAAAGCGAAACATGAAAGTGAGAAGTTCAAGTGCAACGTACCAGCAGATGCTCCACAGTTTATCCAACACAGAGTCAACGCCTATAACCTGAGCGATGTAAGTACCGAAGCCACAGCATCCTATGTTAGTGTGTGCATGAAAAGAGGAAATGTTATAGGTTTTTTAAAAGACCAGATTAGGAGTTATGCAAATAAACAACTATTGAGACTATTAACCAGAGCGTAAGTAGAGCTTTTACTGCCTAAATACTGTTAAGGTTCTTCCAGATTTCATTTTCCATAGTCTCTGTTACTGTCAGAAACATTCTCTCAATTACCCTTCTGCGAATCTCTAAAGTTTTACAAAATCTCTCCTGCGTAAATGTCATATTTCACCTTCTCCATATGGTTTTCATTTTATATTATTCTTTATACATCAGGATAACAGAGTCTTTAGAAAGTTCACAGAACATTAAAAAAGAGTATATCATACTTATCTGGTAGTGGGAGGACAAAACTGGATGATAGATGAATCAGTAGTTATACTACCATTTGGTAAATACAGTATATATAGGTGAAATAAGTCCATATATACAAATTTTCAATGTATTTTTTAAAAAATTTTTACTGAGTGAATCAATGTTAGATTTTGTTTTTATAATTCCTTTGCTGAAATTTTCCCGTCCAGAGTATTTATAAGTACGACTGGGAGAAGAGCAAGGCTAAGAAGTTTGACATTAAAGTGGATGCCATTCCCCTGCTGGCAGCCAAAGCCAACAGCAAGAACACTAGCGATGTGAGTATGGCCTGGGGACCCGGGCAAGGGGGACTCAGTGACGTTTCCTGATGAGTGGAATCTGGCACATGTGATGTCTCTGCAGGTGATGTACAAGAAAGACTATGAGAAAAACAAAGGGAAAATGATTGGAGCCCTCAGCATTAATGATGATCCCAAGATGTTGCACTCTTTGAAGACGGCCAAAATCCAGAGTGATGTGAGTGCTTTCGTAAATCTGTCTTGTTTTTAAGACGGCATCTCTGTTAACATGCCCCAGGGTAGCAGCATGTAAAAGGGTTCCACAGCCATGGGTTCTCCCAAGTTCACAACAACAAACTGCTGGGGAGAAGTTTAGAAGTGAAATGATTCCCCCAGAGTCTCGCACCTCTCACGACTGAGGAGAGAAATTACTGATTTGTACTTAATGTCCATTTCACTTTGAAAATGTGAAAAAGTTATAAATATTTAATAGAAAATATTGGTTGTAATTCTCAAAATCTTTTGGAAAACATCACTAGATGTTGTTATATTTTCTTCTAATTGAAAAATAACCTTTAAACCTAAAAAAAAAAACTTTTAAATTTGTCTTTATTTTGGAAGAAAATCATGAGTCACAGGTAATAATCTTAGTATTGGTATCATTGCTCTTTACTGACTTTGGTAGTTAGCATTGGGGTAGGTCCAAGAAAAACAGGTCCCTTTGAGAATCTGATAAAAGATTTGGATCATCCGCCTAGGGGAAAAAAAAAAAAACAACCTTTTTTTTGTGCTTTTTGCCTGAATTTCAGAGAATTTATTAATTCTCTAAGGTTTGTCTATGAGCCATCTATTATCTTTTGGTTAAAATTCTTACTCTAGAGAAAGAAACATCTACTGTTACAAATCGCACTATACAATGTGTTTAAAAAATGTTTAGAGAATCACTTAAGAGTGGTAAGAATATTCAACATTGCTCACAAATATTAATTTTTCATTATTAAAGAGAAGAATATTTGTGTCATTTGCTTTCATTTTACCATGTGTTCTTGTGATATATATATATATATATCTCTTCTTTAATTCAGTTGGTGTTTACTATATAGTCATGTAGCACTTTAAAACATTCCATTCAGTTACTTTGTCATATAACTTCATGCTGAATTAGGTCATATACAGTGCTTACATGTATAAAACTATCTTGTTCTCTAGTTTCTTATCCCTTCTTCACTCAAAGATTATAGCTCTTTGTTGACAGCAAATGTATCTTTATCTTTTGTTTTTAATCCTACTGGGCACATAATAAAAGCTCAACAAATGCTTTTTAAGTAATTGATGTTGGCAACCAAAAGAGATAGTCAATGATGAGTTAGTCTCACATAATATCCAGGCTAAATGCTAAGCTGCAGATATAGAGCATGCATAGCTTTATGAAAGAATCTTTTAAAGCCATTTGGACCTTTGACATTTTATATATGTGCAAGTGTGTGTGAGCTGATATGAACACAAACAAAAGAATCAAAATAATTTAGTCAAAAAACACTTCCACACACCAACTGCTGTTGCAACATTGCTTTATCTGTTTATTTCTAATAAATTCAAACTGACTATTTTTTTCAATGTTTCTGTATACCATCAGAAAATTTCCACGTTTTACTTTCATAAACTTTAATCTAGATTTTACAACTAAATGAAAAATTTATTCAGTGAAAGTGACTACCCACAAAATATTAGAAGGAAGATTACATTGCCTAAGAAAGCTAGAAGATTGGATCATTTGCAGTAGTTTTGACAGAAGATTTATAATGCACATCTATTATTACTAGCTTGGGTCACTGTCTTTAACGTTTATATGATTATGGAGAGATATAATGGGTTTAGATTTTTCCTAAAGGCACTGCGTCAGAATTTTTCTCTCTGTTGAGGTAATCGGTGAGTGGATCTGGTAAAGCTGGGACTTTGATCTAATTAGCAGCCTGTCTAACCATTCCAGAAAACCAACTAATGAAAGCGTCTTCTGAGGCTCAGTCAGAACATTTGGTTTATGAGAACACTGTACATAAGGGCCGAGGTTACTTTAATGGCTCAGTTTCTCAAACTTTTCTCCTTTGAGGTCTTATAACAGCTGCAATCTGAAGCTTCTTTTAAATTATTACCAAAATTAAACTTGATATGAAAAACTCTTTGAAATTCTCAGCCTATTTGCTGTCAGAAGTAGAATAGTCAGGTTGAAAAATCAGTAACTATTCATTTACAGATGACTTTGGAAAAGCCAAGAAATCAAGTGTACAGCTCTTTTTATCAAGTAGTCATTTTTATTAAAATCAGAAGTATGAAATGATTGTCATGTGATTTTTATCAATCAAAAAAATACTTCTTTATTGGAAATCTCTTTAGAGGATAGATTACCTTAGTAGAAATAATGCTTGTTAGTGGTCTTTGAAAACCCTTGTTTTAAAATAAAATAATACCTGGCTGAAGCAGAAGCTGTGGCCCATTCCTAATGTCTGACAGTTGTACTTTGATCTAAAAAGAGATTTGAGAAGATCTTATATGATTTTGGGGGGCATTTCAAAAACATGCAACATATGAACCAATTTTAGAAAAAAATAACTACTCAGATGTGATCTTTTTTAAAAAAAAAAACAACTCATATTTGTCATTTATGAGAGATCTCTGTGCTTTTCTGGAAATCTGTTGAGGATTTCTGGTAACAAATGGTAATTTCCTATTCACAGCGTGAATATCGTAAAGACTATGAAAAGTCAAAAACTATCTACACGGCACCTCTTGATATGCTCCCCGTCACTCAAGCTAAGAAATCTCAGGCAATTGCCAGTGACGTGGACTATAAGCATCTCATACACAATTACAGCTATCCACCTGATAGCATCCCTGTGGACCTCGCCAAGAAGGCTTATGCCCTGCAGAGTGATGTGAGTAGTCAAATTTTCTCTATTCCCTCCTTTTAAGGTGGCAATTGTAAAGGTTTTCTAAGTCTAGTGACATTTTTTGGCAATTCTCAGAGGTATCTGCATTATCTTCTGTGTGTAGCAAGTATGTAATAGGAAAATTTCCCTTATAGTTCAATAAGAGCATACCCTTCAGAGTTGGAGGGACCTGGGTCTAGCATGCACCCCATCACTGTTTCCCTTTGGGAAAGTTTTCAACCTTGCTGAGTCCAGTGTCCTCCTATTATTATCATCATCACTATCATAATGATTATATTCATCGTTATCAATAACTTTTTATATAGATTGCTATCTTATCTAAAAATAAAATATATGATTTACAGCATAATTTTTATAATAGCTGGGGGTTTTTTTCTGTAGATAAAAACTTCTTTAGGTAAATTAATTTGTCTGAGCTACATGATCGAACACTTTATCTTAACAATTCTATTTGCTAAAAATGTGGTAAAATACACATGACATAAAAGTTGCCATCTTTACCATTTTTAAGTCTATAGTCTATAGCTCAGTAGCAGTTAATTACCTTTACATTGTTGTCCAACCAATCTCCAGGACTTTTTCATCTTGCAAAACTGAATCTCTATACACATTAAACAATAACTCCTCATTTCCTCCCTCACTCAGCCCCTGGCAACCACCCTTCTACTCTCTGTTTCTATGAGTTTGACTACTCTAGATACCTCATGTAAATAAAATTTTCCAGTATTTGTCATTTCGTGACTGGCTTTTTTCACATAGAGTATGTCCTCAAGGTTCATCAGTGTAGTAGCCTGTGTCAGAATGTCCTACCTTTTTGAGGCCATATAATATTTCATTTTATGTTATACCACATTTTGTTTAGCCATTCATCTGACAGTGGACATTTGGTTGCTTGTATCTTTTGCCTACTGTAAATAATGCTGGTATGAACATAAAACACTACATTTCCATCACTGAGAATTCTGTTTAATGGATTATTATCTTATTTATAAAATTTTTGCTATGTGTCGTCCCCCCAAATAGATTGTAAACCTCTCAAAGGCAGGAACCAAATGGTTTCTTGATTTTTCATTCCAATTAAAAGGCCCACACTAAAGAACAACACTTAGAATTTTGTATTTAGAATATAAGTTTTAGGTACCATCTATAGCCAAACAACAAGAGTAGCTCATTATTTTAATAACATTAAGTAACTGTCCTACAAATAGGATCAATTCTAAATAACTTCTCTCGAAGCAAATTAATGGGCACAACTATATTAAAGTGCATTGTTAGCCAATGTAGAAACACTTCTAAGCAGACTATTACACATGAAGGGCATCGTGTGCAAACACTTAGTACAGATAACTACCATCAAGTTGTATCTGATCAGAAAATGAGCAAAATTATCCACCTTCAATGTGGCCTCCAGTCTTAATTTGACCATAGAAACATAGTACTCAGAGTTCCAGTGAGCAAACATCTCACATTTGGTTATCTAAATATAACGATTTCAGGTACTCCTTAAATACAGTTTTGAATTTAGCATTTTCCAGATTGAACTTAGCGTTCCACATACTTCCATTCAGTTGGAAATAAGGTTGAAATGAAACATATGCCAACTAGAAAAACAGTGAAAACCTACAGGCTGTTAAATTATCTCACAAAGAATATGTTTAAAATAACCTTAATGGATGGAGTAAGGAAGCTGGTCAGAGATCTTAAAAACTTCCTTTCAAGTAAAATGTTAAGAATTTTACAAATAAGGATGATGCTGACAAAATAATTTTAACTGTTCTCTTGGTATTTTAGGTTGAATACAAAGCTGACTACAACAGCTGGATGAAAGGTTGTGGCTGGGTGCCTTTTGGGTCCTTAGAAATGGAAAAGGCAAAGAGAGCTTCAGACATCCTTAATGAGGTAAAGCCAGAGCATATGTCACCAAGATTTGTGCATGTGTCATGTTAAAAGCCCCCAACCCCTGGGAAGTGCCTCCTTTACAGCTTCATCCCCTAATAATTGTTGCTGAGGAAAAAAACTTACCATAAATTATTCTGGTAGATAAATGTACCCGTTTACATCACCAAAATCATGTATGTTTACCATTTATGACAGAAATATTTTTAATGACTTTATCAAGGTATCTTTGCATACCATAAAATTCACTTATTTTAAGTATACCCCTTGACAAGTTTTAAGAAGTTCGCATAGTTTGTACAGTCATCATTACAATTGAATTTCAAAATTCTGCTAGTACTCCAAAAAGTTTCCTTGAAAAAGTTCCGCTCCGATCTTCAGTGCCAGGCAACCCCTCATCTGCTTTCTGTCTCTATAGTTTTGCTTTTCTAGAAATTTCTTTTATAGCAGGCTTCTTTCATTTAGCATAATATTTTTGAGGTTCATCTATATTCCTACGTGTGTCTGCAATTCGTTTCTTTTTATTATTGAGTAGCTTTTCTTTGTATGACTCTTGCATTTTGAGTATAAGTTAGTGGACATCTGGATTTTTTCCAATTTTTGGCGATTACTAATAATGCATGTAATGAATATTATAGAAATTTTTGAAGTATTATACCCTATGCCATATTCTTGATAACTCTGAAGTATTATATAAGTTATTATTCAGTTTAGGAAAAAAAATGATGATCTTTCAGTCTTAAAGCAGCCAAGTTATCTGACTCTTTTCTGCCAAGAGCAAAACATTCACAGTACTGTCAGGTGAATCCACCATCAAAGATGTTAGATTACATAAAGAAGAGACAGAGGTACTTGGTGAGAGTTGTCTTCTACACTCAAGATTCTGTTGTTCTTCTTGTTTAGTGCATTTGTTTTTGGTGAAAACCATTTTATCTACTCAGATTTTCCAAAAAAGTTCTTCTGAGTTGGTAGTTGTCAGAAGTCTGAAGTTGAAAGAACGATGCTACTATATACACAGAAGTAAGATGGATATAACGTGCACAAAGGAAAAGCAGGGAGAATAAATGGAGACGAATATAGGAATTAGGGTAACTAGAAGTTGCCAGCTCCCACCTGGAACACCTTCCAATGTTCTCTCTTATGTGCCTCCTTAGCACTTAAGTAATAGTCTATGTATTAACATATTAGGGCTTGCAGAGCAGAAGTCCTCCCTCTCTGTTTAATAATCCCTAGCTATTGTCCTAATTCTTCAATTCCTCCTCCCTCAACCAGAGAGCTTCTTTACTTCAGTTGTGGATGGAGTGATGGGAAAATGACATCCCTGAGAACTTGTTAGTGTCATGCAAGGATATTCCAAATTATTTTCCTACATGATTTTCTGTTCATCTTTAAAAAATGAAATGTGCGATGTTTCTAGATTCTGCTTAGCTGAGAGTGCCCTCTTCCATATCATAAGCAAGAAGTTAAGAGAGTAAAATCTGGTTCCTGAAAGTTGTATTGGTCTGTATTGCCCCTCAAAAATCCAAGATTAAGCCAAGTTTTTCAACACTGGCCTTTGTATTTCATTCATTTTTTCACCCAAACCAACCAAAAATCTCCTGTTTCTCATTTTAAAGTCAGAAAAAAATCCTGTCTTCAAAATAAATTTCAAGGATTCTTATATATTAATTTTCACTGAAAGTAATAGCATTCTTTTTCTTTTTTTAATTTGCCAAATAGAAAAAATATCGCCAACATCCAGACACTCTCAAGTTTACCTCGATTGAAGATGCTCCGATTACAGTACAGTCTAAAATTAACCAGGCCCAGAGGAGTGATGTAAGTGTTAATCGGTGTTTTAATAAATGTTAAATAACACAAAATACGTTTGTATTGCAAATGTATTGATCACTTATAGTTTTTATGCAATCTAAAGAGACTCAACTACATGAGCAACTGTGTAATTCCTCCAGATTTTCGTTAATAAAGCACGTGTCTTTCGTATTTTTATAGAGTATTATGTATATTGTGCAGTCCTTTCAGTATTTTGACATTGCTTTTAAAATGGGTTTCTCTTGATGACAAGAAACAAAACGAACCTACTTCTAGGAAAGATCAGGAAAATGGACATAGGCACCTATCATATGGAGTTATATTTTAAGTCAGAGCCAAGATAAAAATCTTGTATAGTAAAATCTACCCCTCAGGCTCTCTAGTAGCCCACAAAGCATAATATAGATGGTTGGTGTATCTCACCCTGTTAGCCTTTCCTATGCTCAGGAAAGTGTCTGAGGTTAACGTTTTTTTGTTTTCATCGGGTCACCTTCCAGTGCTAATTTCCACAAGGTGCCCCTACCTAGGTCCTCTGGACCTAGGTAGGGGCACCTTGTGGAAATTACCAAAGGTCCTTACCAAAGGACCTTTGTCAAAGGTGAATCAGCACGAAGATAGGACCCTGTGAGATGCATATGAGACCTTGAATGCCTACAGATATTTGCAAGTGAATATGGGGACAGCACAGAGAGTTTTTCATAAAAAGCACCTCTGTGCAATGTGATCCACTCTGAAATTCTTTTCCTATGCCATTAAACCCTCTTTACTATTTTAGTTGTTTGTTTGCTAATGCTTTTTTTTTTTTTTTTTTTTTTTTTTGCTATTTCAGGTTGTCTACAAAGCCAAAGGAGAAGAAATTATTCACAAATACAGCCTGCCAGCGGACCTGCCCCAGTTCATTCAGGCTAAAGTTAATGCCTACAATATCAGTGAGGTGTGCACGTGGGCTCAGCTGCTGATTGCATGATAAGCCTTTCCTAAGTGAGCACTGAGTTACATTTAAATGACATTTTTCTTTCAGAGTATGTACAAAGCAGACTTGAAAGATTTGAGCAAGAAGGGATATGACCTGAGAACCGATGCGATTCCCATCAAAGCTGCCAAAGCTGCCAGGCAGGCAGCAAGTGATGTAAGTCCAGCTGCTGGTCACCTGTGTGTCACCTGTTGTAACTAGAAGATGTGGGTGGGGTGGACTTGTTATCCAAAAGTTGCCACGTCTGCTGTCCCCGACCGGAAGTAACTCTGATTGAAAACTATTTAGAAAGGAAAGTTCCCTAAACCGATCTGAATTTCTTGGGGATAAAGATTTGTATAACCTTAACTGATCAGTTCTAATCGAACACCCTAATTTAAAATTCTCATCTATATTTCTGCACAAATTCATGTCATTCTTCTAGTGGAAATAAATAAGTTACTTATTGTTTAAGTTATAGTACTCTTTTGATGGTAAAATATTATCTCAAAACTTTCTTAATTTATTTGAATTTCCTCTTTCTTTCTCTCTTTTTACTTCATTGCTTCTACACATGAATGTATTGGCCTCAAGTTTCACAGCTCTTAATAGTCAGTCATTAGGTTCTGTTAAAGTTAGGAATTTTGTTTCTTTTGCTATCTTACTTTATTTTTATTTTTTTTTTAATTAAGTAACTGGTTACTACAATTATATAATTTCCAGGTGTTCATTATCATTTGACACCAGTATATTCTATTGTGTGTTTACCACCCAAAGTTCAGTTACCTTCAGCTATCATATATTTGATCCCCTTTACCCAATTCACCCTTCCCCTATCTGTCTATATTTGACTCCCTTTACCCCGTCTACGTTCCCCTTCCTCCCCCACCCCACTAGTAACCACTAGTCTATAGTCCTCTGGTAACCACTAGTCTATAGTCCATGTCCATGAGTCTCTTTGTTTGTCCTGCTCATTTGTTGCTTTTAGGTTTATATCCCACATATAAGTGTTATCACGTGATTTTCGATGTTTTCTGTCTGGCTTGTTTCGCTTTTGCTATCTTACTTTAACCCCGCTGTGAACTGAAGTCACTTTGCTCTTTGAGAATTTAAGAAAATTGACTCAAGCCCCCACTTGTTGTCCTATAGGAAGAGGGGTACCCTCCCCGTGATAGCTGCAGGTATTCTGAGGTCTTTGTTTTTCAATCACCTCTGTCTCCTGGTTTGCACATGATGGTTTTGCTCTGGCTTACCCAGGCTCCCCTTCTCTGGATTCACTTTTCTTTCTGCTCTGCCTGATCCAGGGGTGGAACACGGCCCCTTCCTTTTGATTTCTGCCCAAGTCCCAAGCACAACTTTACTGATTGTTTGAAATAAAGTTGACATTGCACCAATGTAAATACATGACAACTTACTAATAAATTCCTGTGTCCCAAAGGCCTTGCCATCCAGAATTTCTCTTCCATCTATCCCTACCCTGACATACACACAAACCTTCCCTCACATTTCTGCTTCTCAGTTTCCCAGGTTTCTTCCCAGGTCTCCCCAAGAAAGCTCAGTTCTTCTCACTTTATTATTCAGAGCTCCCTTTGAATATGCAAAGACTCATTAAAATTCTACTATTCCTGCTGCTGCTGCTGCTGCTGCTGCTACTACTATTACTCCTACTATTCCTACGACTACTACTACTACGACGACTATGACTATGACTACTACAATTCTACTACTAATCAAATGGCCAAATATTTGAGATCTTCTTTAGCACACAATGTAATTGGTAGAGATTGTGAAATATTTATGTTGTCATTTATCTTTTCAGTGTCTAAGTGAGAAGGAACTTCCTTTACTTTGTCACTGATATGAATTATGGTAACATCCCCACCCCAACCTCTTTTGGGTAGCAGAAGCAGCTACAGACAATCAAATGGGCCTGAAATAACATTTTAATTTTACCCTGGCTACATTTCAAAGTATATACAAGTGAATATTTAATTATTTGGTTGCCAAAATAATTTCTGGGAAGCTCAATTGTTTCAAATCATGGTCTCATTGTTCAGTAAAATCCTTATTACTACATTTAAAATAAGCCCACCTTTGTTCCTCATAGGTTCAATATAAAAAAGATTATGAAAAAGCCAAAGGGAAAATGGTTGGTTTCCAAAGTCTCCAGGATGATCCTAAACTGGTTCATTATATGAATGTAGCCAAGATACAATCGGAGCGGGAGTATAAAAAAGACTATGAGAAGACAAAGACGAAATTTAGCACACCCCATGATATGTTCAACGTTGTGGCAGCTAAGAAAGCTCAGGATATTGTCAGCAATGCCAACTATAAGCATTCGCTGCATCATTACACCTATCTGCCCGACGCCATGGATCTGGAGTTGTCTAAAAACATGATGCACATACAGAGCGATGTAAGTGACATTTATTCCACAAGGTAATCTCCCTCTAATGTCAGAGGCTGTTTGAGAGAACCCCTTGTCTGGGGTGCTCACTCTTCGTTTTTCCCTTTGCTACAGAATGTCTACAAGGAAGACTACAACACGTGGATGAAAGGCATTGGCTGGATACCTATTGGGAGTCTGGATGTTGAAAAAGTTAAAAAGGCGGGTGATGCCCTGAGTGAAAAGAAATACAGGCAACATCCAGACACTCTCAAATTTACCAGCGTCATGGACTCCCCAGTTATGGTCCAGGCAAAACAAAACACAAAGCAAATCAGTGATGTGAGTATAATAAAATAAAGAATACAAAGGATGGGGAGAGGCTTTAATAAAATAAATATCAGTTCTTTTTATCTTATTCTTCTGAGCCAATATTTTTCCTTTTGTAATTAATTTATCTAATTTAAAATTAATAATTACAATTATTTTTAGTTTGGGGCTAATCTTTACTTTTTCTTCTATCTAGGTTTTTACCTTCCTTTTAAAAACCTCATCCTTTTTAACTGCTTTGAGATACTGTGTTATTGGATAAATTTGACATGGTACAAAAAGTTCTCCCCCTGTCACACATACACACACAAAATTTAAGCTTAAATCCCAGACACTTTATTGTGGCAAATTCATCATATTCAATTCTATATTAAGTTCTTCATATTTTGTTTTCATATATAACACAGGCAAATAATAGACATGAGTATATGATTTTGCTCCTCAATTCATCATATACAATTATTATAGACTTTTCCTTTTTACTTATGTCTTGGTAGAGATTAATATATTGTTTGCCTGTCCATGAGCAATGTATATTATCTGGCTAAAGTCAAATCTAAAGGAAAGTTCGGTGTATAGAAGAGTTAAAGGGACATCAAAAGCATTCATTAATTCATTGAATGAATGTTTTTGAACACCTTCCATGTGCCAGGCACTGTATTATGTGCTGATGGTATAAAGACTAAATAGATGAGGATTAGTGGGATGCAGGATATAACAAGAATAAAAGACAAGAGTGTAAGACAAAAGCATATATAGAAACAGCATTACCATATGAAGAGACGAATGCTACAGGAGAGGGACGTGCTAAGTAAGTACAAGGAAAGTGGGTGACCACCTACCAGAGCTTCCCTGGCACACAAGGGAGGGACTTACTCCTGACAAAAGGAAAAATATAATGATGATCAAGGAGTAATAAAGGGAAGGATTCAGAATTGTAGTCTGATCATTGAGGGCTTGTATGCTAATTTAATTTCTGTACGTTATGGGTTAGGTAACAGGAGGTATTGAACAGTTTTAGTCCATGGAGTTGCATTATCAGGTTTGTGTTTTAAAAGATAATTCTAGCAAAAAGTACAGAGACTATCTTGGAGGGAGGAGAGAGTAGAGGCAAGGAGATTAATTAGAAAGCTATTACAGATATTTAACAGGCTTATTTGGACTTGAACTAAGACAATAGCAATGGGAAAAGAGATGTTTAGAAGTTAGAATTAGTGAGATTTTATGAATGCTTAGATATGGTTTCTAAAGGCTGTTAGGAAGTTAAGATAGCTCTTGGATTCCTAGAAAAAAATTATTTAGTATTTGGGGATTCATTTAGATATCAGCCGTTTCAGACTTTCCTTGTGATACATACACACAAGTTTACATTTGATATTCCACACAGACATGCTGGGAAATGGAAGTATATGTGAGAACAATCAAGAGATCAAAAATCTACTTGTGTTTCCAGTTCTGGTTTAGTTTTAGAAATTAAGCAATTTCTTTTCCATTACCAAGAGGAGGATACAATACAATTTCAACATTATATACTTTGATATCTTTCAAGCATCTTTAAAATGACAAAATCAGGTATATATGAAGTGATAAATCTTTTGAGTATACTGGAGTTATATATAAGCACCTTCACATAATGAGGAAATTATTAATGCTTTTAATGATATAATTATAATTGGAAAGTTTTTAGCAGAAATGAGAGACTCATTCTAACTACCATTTTTTTTCTCTAAGAATAAAAAGCCAAAAACAAACAAAAACAATACCTTAAGAACTATTAACTCTACTAGCAAAGAATGAACTTTCTGACTTTGGTGAATTCTATTATTCATGTTAGGGTCTCACATTTGAACTTATTCTTTATTCATCTCTGGCAGTCAAAGATTTCTATTTTCTTAATGATTTTTTAAATCTCCATTTTAATGCACAGAGTTGTTGAGTCTTCCTAAAGATGGCAAGATGCTCGAGCTTCTTTAAAATAAGAAAATGCTTTCCTACTTTTAAACAATAGAAACAGTAAGGGTTAGTGCTAGGAATAACTCCTTTAAGCATACAATTTATGTATTTTCAATTTTGAACTATCCATAATGCATTTTATTTTTGTGACTGTGTGTTGCAGATCTTATACAAAGCTAAAGGAGAAGATGTGAAACATAAATATACTATGAGTCCTGATCTTCCTCAGTTTCTCCAGGCCAAGTGCAATGCTTACAATATAAGTGATGTAAGTAGGGTCTCCGATGGAGTGTGAAATCCAGACCTGATAATAAAAATAATAGAATGTTACAGTATGATGAAGATAATTATTTAGGTCAGTTTCCCACATAGCCCCCATTGGAGCATATCCTATGATGGTGGTTCTGTACCTCTTGAGTTGGCTTTTTCAAGTGTAGGATAACTCTAAAGGGTATAACATTCTTTTTTATGTAGGGTTCAATATCTACTTCTCTAAAACTTCTACTTAGTTTTCCTAGTTTTGCATGTGGAAGAGGTGGTTATCCTCCAGAAAAACAAGAATAAATGAAATCTGCGCCCCCTTTGTTTTCTTTTACAACAACCTTAAAATTTCTAAAGCTAACCACTGGTCTTCCCTTGAGCTTTTTTATATAAGACTGAACAACTTCATTTTCTCCAGATGGTCTTTATATATCATGGTTTCCAGAACCTTTATTATGCTTCTACGCATCCATATTGATTTCTCAGTATCCCTCCTCAATATGCACCAACACCAGATTTGGATGAATAATTAGTGTAGAGTCAATAATTTCATGCTACACAAAGTGTGACATTTTGCTACCACAACTTCCTAAAACGGCATGTACTATTGGAGATTCTTTTAGCTTACATCTGGAAAGGAACAAAGCAATCCCAGCAGCTGAGGAACTACTTTAGCTGATTAATACATGCATGCTGACATCCTTTTTATTTTTCTGTCCAGGTCTGTTATAAACGAGATTGGCATGATTTAATAGCCAAAGGCAACAATGTGCTGGGGGATGCTATTCCCATCGCTGCAGCCAAAGCATCAAGAAACATTGCCAGTGATGTGAGTAAACACTTTAGGTGAAATCTGAGTGATTGCCTTTTTAAAAAGTAATCAAATGTGAGCTTGTTTAAAAGATACCACATTGAAAACAATATGTTGAATTAATAACGTTCAAATTCTTTGCAAAATATTGTTTTGAGAACCTGTCACTTTTTCAATATTTTGCGATTCTTTTCAGTTGACCCCACATGGTAGAGCTGTCATAAATCTGACAGCAGCTTTCTCCCCTGATTCATAGCCCAAATTACCTTTACTGACACTTTCCCTGACAGCCCACATTTATTTTCAGTGAGAACACCTTGACACTAACACATTAAATTCAGATGCCTGCCTGAATTATAATTGTATTAAGAAGATGGAAAAGATGTTACATAAAATGTACAGATTTTATAAGCCAAATGGAAAAAAAAACAAAACAAAAAAACACTTCTCTGGAATGTAATTTTGACTTCTGCAAACTGATGCCCATTTCACCTGCGATTAAAAAAAAGTATATACTTATTCTTCTTCCCATCATCAAAAAACAAAATTTTCAAAAAGCACCCATGCTCTACAGACTTCACTGTCACACACTATTCCAGGTGCTACAATCTTGATTTGAGAAGGGAAGAAAGAAACCACGCATGTGTGCAGACCACATGGAAGATAGGAGTGTAAAAATTCTGCAGCTTTTCTTGTAAGGCTAGTACTGAAAATGTGTTTCTCAAAGGTTTGCACGTCCCTATGAAATACATTTCTTGTTAAAGGAAAAAGTGAAAGTCTAAAGTATGACATTATCTTTTTTTTTTTTAAGCACTTGCACAGAGCTTTTTCTAACACGCCAGGAGATTACTTGATAATCCATTTGCTTGCTAAACTCTTGTTGATAAATAGGTGCTTAAAAAGCAGGAGCAGAGAGCATCTGTAGAGTTCAGGTGGATTTGACTTCTTTTATGTAAAAATGAGGTTTTGACCTATTACGGACAGTATAACTCAAAGTACACCCCATCGTTGATTCCAGCAGGGAGAGATTTTGGACAGCAGAGCTTCTGTGGTTAGAATTTACTGACTGGGAAAACTCACAGAGGTTCTTGCCCTTACCATAGTTTCTTAATTCATCTGCAGTTGCTTCGGTAGTGAGCGTGCAGAGTAGCTGCTGAGAAATGGGGTGGGTGAAGGCCCAGCTACCCGCCTGTGCAGCACCTAAATTGATACCACTTAGAAAGACAAGAGATTTTGTTTTAACCCTATTAGGTAAACCCGAGAAAACAAGCACAGTAATATTTTCCACTCTCCACCCCAAGAAGATCTGAGTATAAATGTCTCACGGGTAGAGCTCTTTAGAGTTTCTTCTGTACCTGTTGCATGCATATCACTAGGCTAATCACAACAAAAAAATGGAAGATTTCTCAATAAATTCTAATATTCCATGATGTGAAATAACATAATGGAATAAGAAAATTCGCATCCCTGGAAAACCAAAAGATAAAAGTCTTGAATTTGGAATGCGTCATGTTTATATTAAGTGTGAAAATTTAGCTGGCTTTAAATAAAGTTCTATATGCAAATCATCTATTGGATTAATAACAAAGAAAAGAAACAGGTCCTGAGTTTATCATGATACTCATTTGTAACATAGCCATGATGGAAATAAATGCTTTTACTTTAAACTTTCTGAGATATGTGTGAAGAGGTATGGTTGCATTTCTTGTACAATCTTCCAGAAAGTCACAATGTTCTGAGTGCCTTTGTGTTTGAATATAATTGCTACACCTGATATTATCAATGCCTAGGACTTTGCTAACCAAATTCTGCCTCTGCAGTATAAATACAAGGAAGCTTATGAAAAGTCAAAAGGAAAGCATGTGGGTTTTAGAAGCCTCCAGGATGATCCCAAGCTGGTCCACTATATGAATGTGGCAAAGTTGCAGTCTGATCGTGAATACAAGAAGAACTATGAGAACACCAAAACCAGCTACCATACCCCTAGGGACATGGTTAGCATTACAGCGGCAAAGATGGCCCAAGATGTTGTCACCAATGTCAACTACAAACATCCGATACATCATTACACATACCTACCTGACGCCATGAGTGTCCAGCACACCAAGAACGCCAATCAAATTCAGAGTGATGTAAGTGTGTATAACAGAACAGACCCAGAGATACTGGTGCTTAAGGGATGATCATTTCTTCCTATTTTAGTAGATTTCACATACAACAATAAGATATATGAAAAATGTACTTTAAAATAAACGATCATTATCGAGAGACTAACAAAGGCACGGTAGACAAGCTGTGTTTGTGCTGGCTTTCTGTGCTCCTATTGTAATCACTGGTATTGTCATTATTAACTTCTGGATCAAAGATAAAACCATATTCCAGTAAGTATATAAGCCACCTTGATTCTCAGCAGGAGAAAATGGTTGCTCCTGGCAGGCCTGCTTTAGTTATCGGGTGATATGTATAATGCAAAATATGAGCCTTCTCTATTCTTTCAGAATTAAGGAAAGTTATTTTTGACTTTTTTAAACTCAAGGTCGCATTCTCATGCATGTATGATCATGTAATGAGTCATCTAAAATGAAACAGGATGGCTGATTGTGACATGGGGAGCTATGTGGCATCTTTAATATTCAGGGTTTTTTCTTCTGCAGGCAGATTTCTATAAGACTCATCCTCTGTAAAGACAAGAAATGGTGTTCACTTATTATTGCTCAATGAAAATGTCTCTCCGCAACTGAGATCAGGAATAGCCTAGGTGTACATTATGAGTAAAATTCAAAGTTCTGGAGTTTTTAGTTAAATTAAAAGAGAAGCCTAATTTATTCTCGAAAGGGATACTATTTTTTTAGTGATACCATGGAAATATGTGGCCTAGATTCCCCCTGTGTTGTATACTGCACTGTAACAACAGAACTGCCTTTTCTTATTACCAGATTCTGGGTTAGAAGCTCTGTGGCAGACATGACCAAAAGCTCCTTTATGAACACGAGCATGCTGCAAGGGATGCTCTTCATTCCCTTGGGTAGAGTGGCAGATTTCAGAAACATCCCTTGACTATTTTCTAGGATATCTCCTCATGAGTTTACTCTTTTACAGAATGTATATAAAGACGAATATAACAGCTTTTTCAAGGGCGTTGGATGGATCCCCATTGGTTCTCTGGAGGTTGAGAAGGTCAAGAAAGCAGGCGATGCTTTGAATGAGAGGAAATATCGACAGCATCCAGATACCATCAAGTTCACAAGTGTACCTGATTCCATGGGCATGGTTTTGGCTCAGAAGAACACAAAGCAGCTAAGTGATGTAAGTGGTTTCCCTTCAAAAGGGTTTGTTCAAGTCTACAGCCATACTACCCTGAACAAGCCCAGTCCCGTCTGATCTCAGAAGCTAAGCAGGGTCGGGCCTGGTTAATACTTGGATGGGAGACCAGGTGCTGTAGGAAGACCAGGTGCTGTAGGCATAAAAAATAAAAAAAATAAGGGATTGTAAGCTGACAAGATCCTTGCAATCTGTGAGATCAAACAAGGGTTGCCTTCTGTCTAAAAAAAAAAAAAAAAAAAAAAAAAAGAAGGATCGTTCAAGAATAACCCTGTGACAGAGCCTCTCCACCATCCTTAATTCAATATGTGAGGCTACGTCTATGTTACCAAATCAACTGCTTTCAGAGGTGTAATCAAAAGGTTGTACTTGTGAAGCAACTTGTAACTTGAACATAGGGAGAACAGAGAAGGCAGAAGGAAGATATTCCAAATTTGCTTTTTTTCCTCAAAAGTAGAGTCTTTGCTATTCATAAGCAGACCCCTTCCAATTATACATATGAAATGAAGTTATTACTATTATTTTAAATTGCAAACCAAGATATTTATTACTCTGAGTTGCAACTGTTCTTAACTACACAGGGAGATGGCATAATAATGTCCTAATGCATTTGCACAGTAGCTCCATGTTCTGAGAGGCAATCTACAGAGATGCCTCTGGGAAAAAGATAAGCAGGTTACTTTCAGAGTCATCCGGAGTATTATTTCTGAGCCCAGGTCTATCTGGACTCTTATTCTTAGTCAAAGGCTAATTACAATGCCAGTGCTTCACCTCATTTGGTAATTTCAGAGTTCTGTTAAAATACCTCCATCAGAAAAATAGAGGTAAGTAAAAAGCAAAAAAAGGGAAGACTTTGTGTTTTTAGCCCCAGATATTGGAAGGTGGAGAATGCTTTGCTTGGCTCAGATTTGAGGGTTATCTATGGATTTTATTTCTTAGGCCAGTCTCTGCTCCCACATTCCCACAAATGTTTTGAGATTGAATCTACTTTAATAAATGATGTAGATTCTTTCTATTTCTTTTGTACTGATGGAAATGCCACTTCTCATTTTTCCATGAGAATAACTGGATGCCATTTTTCCAGTTAGCTAGGAAAACTGTACACTCATGAATTAAGTCTTCCCTGTCCCAACAAATGCCATCAACTACTACCTAGTTACTCAAGCCAGAAACCTGGCTGTCACCACTGATGCCTCTCTGTGTAAACCCCACATCCAAAGCCTCTGCTGAGTCAGCCTCCTAAATCTCTCTCAGCCATCCTGTCGGAGCACCTCACTGTCTTTCAGCTGCCACAAACCCTAGTTCTGGCTTCTGTATCCCTCAGATAGACAGCCTCATTAACCTGTTATCTGTACTCCCTTCCTGGGGGCACACAGAAAACCAGACAGACCATCTTAAAACATAAATCAGTGACCCCTTTTTGTTTTGAAAGAACCAGAATTTAAGCACTGCCAATTAGAATTATGAATGAGTTTCAGAGTTACACAAACCTAAATTTCAATCTAAATTTGTTTTCATTTAACTCATTTGAACCTCAGTTTCCTTGTGAGGGAAATGGAGACAATATAGTTGTCATAGTGCTCAGACATGTTTGGCTCAGAAAATGACTATCATGTATAAGCTATTTGATAAATCTAGTATATTATGACATATTATTATTGAGAAAAATTTAACCACAGACAAATTAATATAAAAATATAAGAAAGCAAGAGATAAAATATCTTTACTAAAACTCCACTAAGTTCCCTTTTGAATAACACATTTGAAACATCACCATTGTACAATTTACAATAAAAATTCATTAAGATGGAGGTCTCTTAGATCCCACATGAGACTTTTGGTACTAACATACTAAAAGAACTTCATTATACATTTCTTTCTCATTCTTTGAGTCTCCAGTATACAGTTAAAAATAAGGCTCCTAAAAGCTTATATTTTATTTTTTAAAAAACGACTACTCTTTTGTGCTTGCTTAAGCAGCACATATACTAAAACTACTCTTTCAATTCAGTATTGTATACTATAAAATTTAGAATGTTTTAATACTGGTAAGATGTCAAGTTTTCGGAGTAAAAATCAATAGAGCAAGTGGTTTCCTTAGAGATCTGTCATTAATAGCTTTTCTAACAATAAAATCCAATAAAACAATTCGATCCCATGTAAATAAAGTTTTACCTAAATTTGAAGTTGGAACTAACCTAGAAATTTTGCATCATTTGGACCAAGTTACTACTTTATCTCTCTATGCTTTATTTTCCTTATTTTTAATACGATTAATAATAGCACCAACTTTATATAATTATAAATAATTATATAACATTAACAAGATGACTGATCCATAGGGGGGAAAAAAAAAACAAACCATAAATCACACCCGTCTTATACTTAAAACCACTTACTAACTTCTCCTTGAACTGAAAATAAAATCTAAACTTGTCAACTTGGTTGAAAAGGCCCTCACCTCTGTGGCCCTGCCCCCCTTTTTGTCTGATCCTCTGGCCTTCCTCTGCATACTCCAGTCCTGTGACATGGGCTGCCTTTAGTCCCTCAAGCTGGCCATGCCCTTTCCAGACTCAGAGCCCTGGATGCTCTTTTTCTACCTGAACACTGTGCCCT
>NW_024354875.1:17029151-17156439 GCF_902729225.1 Pteropus medius | reverse complement strand
CCCCACTTCTTCAGTGTTATGTCCTTAGGGAGACTTTGCTGACCACTCTTTTTTCTTTCCTAAAGTTATTTTATTTACAACACATCACAAATGCTTGCTCTATCTTATAGCTTTTGTGTTTATTCTCTGTCCCTTCTACTGCTCTAAGCTCCAAAAAGATAAGTCTGCCTTTTCAACCCTTTCAGCCCTTTAAATACAGAACCTACCACGCTACCTGGCTCACAGTTCTGTCCAATAAATATTACTAAAATGAGCAAATGAATATGTCTACAAACAGCTCCTCAGCATGATAGTTTAGGTATTTCCCCATATAGGCATACCTCATTTTGTTGTGCTTCGCAAATATTACATTTTTTATAAATTGAAGGTAATACCCTCCACTAGCAAAAAAGATTATGACTCACTAAAGGCTCAGATGATGATTAGCGTTTTTTATCAATAAAGTATTTTTAAATTAAGGTATGAACATTTTTTTAGACATAATGCTATTGCACACTTAATAGACTATAGTACAGTGTAAACATAACCTTTATGTACACTGAGAAACCAAAAAAATCATGTGACTTGCTTTATTGTAATATTCACTTTATTGCAGTGGCCCAGAACCTAACCCACAATATCTCTTGGTTAGGACTATTTATGGAAAAGCACAAATGATAGCCTTCCTTTATAAAGGAGGATGTGCTTGATGAAACCTACATTATGTCAGCTAATGACATTTGCATGCTTCCTTCTTTGTTTTCAGTTGAACTACAAGGTGGAGGGGGAGAAACTGAAGCACAAGTACACTATAGACTCCGACTTGCCTCAGTTTATTCAAGCCAAGGTCAATGCCCTCAACATGAGCGATGTGAGTATTTGTCCTGGCGTCAGTCTAATATTGCTAACGTGGGCCTCTGGTTTCCAGTTCTGGGTAACTGTAGCAGTGAGAATTTTAAGGGAATAAAGTTATTTTATTTACAACACATCTCTCTGTTGGAAGAGGTCATAGAGAAAATATGACCACCAGTTGGCCCAAGAGCTGGACCCGGGCAATCGCAGGCTCCTCACCCTCTTCCTTGTCCTTAGAATGTATGTTCTGCCCACCGTTTCCACAGCGGGAGCCATTTTCAAGGGCACAGCTTTGCAAGAACAAAGTGCTGTTGAGACTATCTGGACGGTATATGTAACTGAATCCCGTTAAAGCCTCTATATAAACTTCTAAGATTCTGGTGGGCAGGTGGGGAGATCTACTATGAGACCACCTAAAACAAGCCTCACTTGAGTTCCCTTGCTTATTAAACCCACACCTACCAATCTAGAGTGGTCTTCCTCTTTCTTCACTTTCTCCTTGCCCTCTGTGCACAGGGGCCAACCAATAGCCTTCAGATTGGACTCATATCATAGAATTTGAGACTAGAGGCTATCATAACATTTTGCTTAGTGCAGACTTTTCCAAACGGTAGACTATGACTCATTAGTAGGTTACAAAATCAATCTAGTAGGTTGTGTTCCATTTTTTTTAAAAAAAGTGGAACAAACTGGGATACACAAGATTGGAAAAATGCTGTAGTGCAGAGTCATTCTTCCGAATGTTTTAGTCTTTCTTTTATCTCCAAATAAACATTTTTTTGGTAGTAATTTCTATGCTTTTGATTTATTTAATTTTTTCTCCTGCTTTTACAGATAATATTTAAACATTGAGGTTAATTAAAATTGGGTGTTACTACATCTAAATTTTTTATTTTAGCATCCATATCTTTCTGTAATTTTAAATGCTTTATTATTTAAAAAATAAGAAAGTGAAAATATCACATGCTTATAGAAAAGTTGGAAATATAGAATATTATAAAAAAATAAAATCTATTATCTCACATTCAAAGCGTTACTTTTCAATTGCTTTGTTATGCAAACATATACATTTTTAAAGCAGGTGAGATCATACTGTGTATATAGTTAATGATTTTTAAACGAATCTGATGGATACATAAAAGATGAACCAATAGCTCTAATTCTATGAATTCTCTTAATAGAAAGGGATATGTTTTATAAGACATGTTTTATAAGCAATATTTTGGCATCTTGTTTTATTCTTCTTTTAATTATGTCAAATAATATAATAAACTTTCTTTTTTTCAAGGCTTATTATACAGCAGACTGGAAGAAAACCCTTGCTAAGGGCTATGATTTGAGAACAGATGCCATTCCAATTGTTGCTGCAAAAAGTTCAAGGAATATTGCTAGTGATGTAAGTCTAATTTGAAAGTAGTAAACTTTCTTTCTCTACACTTTAAAAATCTTTACATGGTTGTGAGGCTACATGAGACATAATATTCCTATTCCTAATAGGAAGCAAATAAAAAGTTATAATCTAAAAATATTTTCTAATATCCTAAGTTGCAATGATTTTTTATGTTGCTTCACTTTAAAACCTTTAAGAACTCAATATAGTTTTTAGAAAGAAGAAAATTCTTTTTTTTAACTTTGAAATATTTGAAATGCTCATTAGCATCATTATGAACTTGAAAACTGCTTTTTATTTGAATTTTGTCAAAAATAGCCTTGCTATACTAAAATGTCCCTAAATTAGGGACGTCTCAAAGTATTTTTTAATAATATAATTTCCACAAGAAAAAAGTTGGTGAAATATTGAAAACCAGGAAGAATTATAGATTAAATGACAAGATTTTAGTTACTTAATTAATTACTTTTTAAAAATTAAGTTATGTTTTTTATGTGAATTGATATAATACCTTGATAAAGTAAAAACTCATTCAGTTGGGTGAGTTTGTATATGGCTTTTGCTGAAATTTACTCAGGATTATGCAAATACTTTATAATGTGATGCAAATTAATAATGGAAACCGGTAATAAAAAAAATACACCAAATCCTTAATAAACATACTTTTTAGGAACCTCTGAGTATATACAAATAATCCATTACGAATAAACTAGATATAAACTGCAAATTATTTGACTTTAAATTATCCTCAGAGCAGATCTCAAGACTATCCATTAGAAATAATTTGCCAGTTGTTAATTTAAAAATACTAAAACACTAGATTCAGATTGCATTTGGCTATTGCTTAATTGTTATATAAATTCAGTTTAACATCAGTATTTCTTGCAACTCACGCTATCAAACTTCTATCTGCCCTTCTTTTTCATATAGTTCAAATATAAACAGGCCTACGAGAAAGCCAAAGGCAAGCAAATTGGATTTCTCAGTCTTCAGGATGATCCTAAACTGGTTCACTACATGAATGTAGCCAAAATACAGTCAGATCGTGAGTACAAAAAGGGCTATGAAGCCAGCAAGACCCGATATCACACACCCTTGGATATGCTCAGTGTGACAGCTGCCAAGAAGTCTCAGGAGGTTGCTACCAACACCAACTACAGACAGCCCTTCTACAACTACACTCTGCTGCCAGATGCCTTGAGTGTGGAGCACTCCAGGAATGCAATGCAGATCCAAAGTGATGTATGTAATGATCAATGGGTTGTCAGGATAGAAGTATTCATTTGTAGCTGGTGGGAGGGAAGAATGAGAAATCAGCGATTCCGTTCACTTCATCCTAAACCTGGCTAGACCTACTGTAATTTGGGATCCTCTCCAGAATTTGGAGTTTTAGGATTTTACTCATCTGAACTACATGTAGCTTCTTTGGGGGTTATATAATATATATATTATATAATATTATTTGGGGGTTTATATTATTTGGGGGTTATATTATATATATATTAAACTTTGGATATATCCTTAAAAAACTAAGAGGTTCAAATGGGTGCTATATAATATGCTTTCTAGTGAAAAATTCTGTTCACTTTTCCCCTAAGAAAGTTAATTTTTAAAGGAATTATTATTGGGTCAGGATTTCCTGTTCAAAACCACCATGAATGCAATCACTTTTATAATTAATTTTTCTAAAAGATGATAAGGACTAAAGAGTAGATTATTCTCCTCCAACTCCTTTTCTCTTATTTTTGATAATTAATATATCATCTAACCAAAGAAACCCCAGCCTTGACTCTTTCTGAAATGAAAATTTCCTTTTTATTTTAAAGAATCTATACAAATCTGACTTCACCAACTGGATGAAAGGAATCGGCTGGGTCCCGATAGAGTCACTGGAAGTGGAGAAGGCAAAGAAAGCAGGAGAGATTCTTAGTGAAAAGAAGTATCGCCAGCACCCCGAGAAGCTGAAGTTCACGTATGCCATGGACACAATGGAACAATCACTTAACAAAAGTAACAAACTGAATATGGATAAGGTAAGGACTCAACTGCTGGCCTCAGCCCGAGAGCTCTCTCGGTGCTCGTGCCATCGAGCCTGGCAGTGCCACTATGATCTTTGTCAGCATTTTAATCTTTCTGATGGTCCTGGTGGCAGCGGTGGTGGTGAGACGGGGCATTCTATAACATTTATCATGTCTAGAGAGCTCTCATAGTGACCATGCTGAGAGTGTGACAAAACCACAAAACCCATATAGTGTGAGATTGGGCAAGATGGTATTTATTGTTTCAGTGGAAAACCCTTGTTTGATCCCTTTTTTTTCTTCATGTGTCTAGTCTCATCAGCATATCTTGCTATTTTAACCATTTTCCAATATCAGACTTAACTTTTCTACCATGGAGTTATGAGTCTCTTCCTTTAATAACACTACTACAAACTTGTTCTGCTGTACAATCATGTGCATGCCCATCTTGTTGTAGAGGCGCTACACTGAAAAATGGAACAAAGACAAGACCACCATTCACGTGATGCCTGATACACCAGACATTTTACTCTCCAAAGTAAACCAAATCACCATGAGTGATGTAAGTAGATTAACACCAATGACAAAGCAACAACAAAAGTGGGGGAGAAGTTGAAGGGAGACAATGTTTATGAAATGTCTGTCTTCTGCATGCCAACCACTTTGAAATCAGAATCCCTGTTCTTACCCAAATAACAAGATCCTGGTTTTTCCATTTCATCATTTAGAAACTGTACAAAGCTGGCTGGGAAGAAGAAAAGAAGAAAGGATATGACCTGAGGCCAGATGCCATCCCAATAATGGCTGCAAAAGCCTCTAGAGACATTGCCAGTGATGTAAGTGCTTCCACTGGACCTTCTTTAAGCTGAGCCAATAAGAGCCAATGAACCAAGTTTATGTGTATTCAGGACCTGCAGTCAGCCCTCCCCATCTGGGTGGGACCATCTTCCCATGTAACTAATACACAAGACACATCCCTTTACCCAATCCAAGGACCCTGTAATCATTCATTCATTATTTAATGTAAAAAGTGACTGGATCTTGTTAAAACAAGTTCCTTTTAGAGTATTCAAATCATTTATAGGCAATTCTAAGCAAGCATAGGGATGCAAGCTACAAATTTTATCTAGGAGACCCATGACCAGCCTCTTTCCTGAATTTAAAGGTGCACCATGAAAAATTGTGCCTGCGGGCTTTTCTGCCGGTTAGACAGCTGAATGGGAAAAGCTGTTTTCTAAAGCACCCTAAAACAACTTATTTCCACATCTCTTTGAGTAATTCTGAGATCATTCTTTTTTTCCCCCATGGACTCAAGTCTGAAAAAATTTGAAGTAAAAGGATTTTGCTTCCTGCCCACTGTGAGCTCCTTTCTCTCTAATTTTAGAGTAGTTCTATAACTACACCTGTGACAAAGCTAATGGCATCTAGTAAATTATATTTTGTTCTCTTTCCTCCACTATGTTCATCACCATACTTTCTTTTCTGTCCACAGTTCAAATACAAGCAAGCCTACGAAAAAACCAAAGGGAAACATATTGGCTTCCGGAGCCTAGAAGATGACCCCAAGTTGGTGCACTTCATGCAGGTGGCCAAGATGCAGTCAGACCGGGAATACAAGAAGGGTTATGAGAAGTCCAAGACATCTTTCCATACCCCAGTGGACATGTTCAGTGTGGTGGCAGCCAAAAAGTCCCAGGAAGTGGCCACCAATGCCAACTACAGGAACATCATTCATACCTACAACATGCTTCCCGATGCCATGAGCTTTGAATTGGCCAAAAACATGATGCAGCTTCAAAGTGATGTATGTGACAGCCACACCATTTGCAGAGCACTTACTCTGAATAATAAGCAAATCATATATGACAATAAGTAATGATATTTTGAAAATCCTGAAAGAAATCTTGTGTCATTTCCCAATGAAGTGTTTCATTTTTTAACCTTAGATTGAATTGATTTCTTTTAACAAAAGGAGACCAATTTTAGAAACGAAGTCTTATTTTCTACTATTATTGCTATGAGCATTGTTGGATGCTAGATTCAGTAATAGCAAATAAAATTTGCTTCAGAAAGAATGTGTTGGAGGAAATAATGTCTAACAAAGAGAGTCAGAAGCATAAAAGTCTCCTGATAAAGGAGTAAGAGGGAAAGCAGAAAGTCAGATGACTTGATGGCTCCTGCCCCTCACTCCCAACCAGTTTTCATTCCGCTACATCCAACTTTGTAATCAATCACCTATCTTACTTACTGAGGAAGTATTGAGGAGGTGACAGCTGCAGCAGCCATTAGAATAAATGTGAGGAAGACACAGACAGTAAAGAGCCAAGAATTCAGCTATAGAGGACATTTGGTGGCTGAGGGAAGCGATTTAAATTACCAACCAAAAGCAGGCCATGCCAAGCCTATATTTCTCTTTGAGAATGTAAGAACTGAGCTATTACTTGCTGGGTAGGTACGTAAGTGCACAAATGAAAGCAACTATGAATAGTTGTAGAGGAAAATGTCAGAGTTGAGATGAGAAAACTGAAATTTCCACAAAGTACCAGTGAGGTTTCTGGTATACCTGACGGAGATGTAACTAACAGTGGTAGCTGATCCAAGACATAGCAAAAGAGAGAAATAGGGCCCCCATAAGTCAACTATTGACCAAGGGAACTTGGCAATTTTTATAAGAAAGTTAAGCCAGCATAGTCACCTTTCTTCTAATAGTCACATGGTAGATTAATCTATTTGGTATTTTGTAGCACTTTTTCTTTATGAGGGCATCGAGGAAAACAAATCGCAAAGGTATTACTGCTTATTTTTAATTTTTCATGCAAATAAATGTAAAAAAGACAAAGTTTGGGGATAAAAACTGTTGAAGTTCAATATACTGTTGGTTGAAAACTAAAGTGGAACTTATGGAATATTGAATACCCACTCCTGGTTCTTAGAAGTTTGGTTCACTCTTGAACTTTTCCTCTTTTGCAGAATCAGTATAAAGCTGACTATGCTGACTTCGTGAAGGGTGTTGGGTGGCTCCCTCTGGGCTCCCTGGAGGCTGAGAAAAACAAGAAAGCCATGGAGATTATCAGTGAAAAGAAGTACCGCCAACACCCAGACACTTTGAAGTATTCCACATTGATGGATTCAATGAACATGGTTTTGGCCCAGAATAATGCAAAAATTATGAACGAAGTAAGTCTTTAACAATGTAGTATTTCTTATGCATCAGGAAAACAGCCAGGCATATCTTCCATTTAATCTATAGATTTTGCTAACAGTTTTAGGGCATCATAATTAATGTTTACTCTGCCTTGCAATGGGGTCTTACAGTTTAAAAAAGATAGGAATTAGTCCTAATTAGTGGTCCTCCAAATGTTCAGTGTATCGCTCTACCCTACAGACAGAAAATAAATATGAACTCTGTCTTTTAATGCAAACCTTGAAAATGAGCTCTGTTTGTTTAAGATGAGGTTGATTCAAAGTTCACAATGCTGAATCAGCACATTGTTTGCCTGATAACAGCTGGGTGTTGCAGCCCACTATCTGCTTTGATAGGATCAATGCAGACTCCTAGATCACATGGCTGTAGCAGCATATTGAGCTAGGACCTTCTCCGGGCAATCATGAGGGCAATTATTCTCCACCAGTAGCTCCTTAGATCAGTAATTATTCCGGCCTTTGGAAAAGCTTTGCTGTATTTTTACATTCCTTAGCCATACGTTGATATCAGCGCCAAGAAGCACACATCAAACTTGGACATCTCTTTCTAAGTTACGAATAACAGAGTAATTACCAGTAGCACTGGTTATATTGTGTGGATCACAATTTAAATGGCATCGGTTAGCAAAAAAAGGGGGTAATTATTTGGACTTTAACATTAAACAGTTGCAGAAAATGACGGTCTGACTTGCACTAGATAGAGCTAAGTCTCGATGAGTAAATCCCCTGGAGTCTCTAAGAGAGAAAACAGATTCGTCAGGAAGACCAACCTCTTTGAAAGGGACTCACATAAAAGACAAAGCACAAATCTCAGTGCCCCTTTAAGATGTGGAATTTAAACTATTACAAACATACATTTATTTTTTTACAATGTTAATGATTACCATTTCAGAATAATGATGCCAAGATAAGATTTATGAACTAGCAAATACTAACACTGAGAGATAGCTTAATGATCAAGTTGGATCCTCTGATAGCAGAGTTGAGCAAATCGCAGCCCAGAGAGGCAAGGTACCTCCCCTAAAGACACACAGAAGGTCAACCACTGGGTCTGGACTAGAACTGAACTCTGATGCCTGGTTATTGCTCTTTCCACTAGAATTGTACTCTCCAGTACTATAACCACTAGCCACATGTGGTGATTTACATTTAAATTAATTAAAATTTTGCATATCATCTATGGCTGCTTTTACACTATAGCAGCAGTTAGTTGAAGAGTTAATCACAGAAATCCTCTGGCCTACGAAGCCTAAAATATTTACTATCTGGCCTTTACAGGAAAAGTTCATCAAACTCTCATCTAGAAGAAAGCTCTAGAAGAAGTTTTGTTTGTTTTCTAACTAAATTTGGCCAAAACAAAGAGATAGCATTTTTCTCCTATCAGATTTGCAAAGACTAAAAAGTTGTGTTATGTACCATGTTGACAAGGGAGGTTATGCTAATGTAAACTTCTAATCTAGAGTTTGCTAATATTTGTTAAAATTAAATACTTACATGTCCATACCCTGCAGAAATCCTTAAATATGTGCAAAGATATACATACATACTTATACACAAATAAATGATAGTTTTTGCAGGTTAGAGTCTCTAAAAGGAGATGCTGAGATGAAATTTGGATTCAGTACCTGTGGGAAAGAGAACTGGGAAGGATGAGTCTAACTGTGATATAGGCCCTACAAAGCCGAGGCCTATCCCACAGGGGGCTCTCAAGTGCACAGGTCCTACCAGATGTGTCCTGCATTGGGTGGAATGGCCAAGCCTTTATGCCCACACTTTGATGAGTCACTAGATGTGGCCACCAGGGAAGAGTGTGCTCTTAAGTAAGAGAGCAAACCCTGAAGCAGGTGACAACTGGAGGTTGTCCATCAATAGTTAGGGCAAAACGTCCTTCCTTGAATGGGTGTCTGGGTGGTGCATCTTCAGGTCCACCACAAAGATCATGGAACCATTGCTTGTAATATAAAAAGACTGGAAACAACAAATTATGTGTCTTTCAATAGAGAACTGGTTAAATCAACTAGGTTATACCTCCTCATGGAATACTATACAGGTCTTTAAATGAATGAAGTAAATTATTTTAAGAAGGTTAAAAGTTGTCTAACCTATATTATTATGTTTTACATTACCTCATTTGTAATTTAAAAAGGACTGTATGAGAGCTTTAATGTGCATAGAAAGTTTTAAGTTGGAGATGCTAGGCTGTCAAGTAGGAGGATGGGATATTTTACTTTCTGTTTACATCCTCTCTATTTTCTTGCTTGAGTGAGCACCTTTTCCATTTAAATTTATAAAAATAATACCTATCTAAAAAATACACAAAATATTGACATTTATATACAATGATATATATGTACTCAGCGAGGCTCTTTTGAAGATTTTAAATACTAACTTGCACTGGTTTTCATTTGTTTGTTTTTACTTTCTAGCACCTCTACAAACAAGCCTGGGAAGCTGACAAGACCAAAGTCCACATCATGCCTGACATCCCTCAGATTATTTTGGCAAAGGCAAATGCAATTAATATGAGTGATGTAAGTATAATTCCCCCTGTTGTAATCTTTGTTTCCCACCCATTTGAACCAGTAAAAACAAATAAACTAGTTAATATGTATCAATTATGAGAGTGAATATTTTGAAAATAAGAGTAGGAATCCACAAATGAGAATCTTTCTCTTTCTATCTTGCTTTGCTAAGAGTTGGAGTTGGCTTCTCAATGGGAATTGTGCGCAACAATTAGGAATTTGAAGGGCAGGTAGATTTTGTTTCAGGGGCAGATCCTCTTCTTCAAACTAAGAGACTTGGCGAGAAGAGAGGGCTTGAAGCTTAGGGGAAGAGAAAAAAGAATTGAGAAACCTAGAGCTTTATTCTTAGGGAGTTCCTCCATCAGACTTTTGAAATAGTTCTAAAGAGGGGATCTTGGGAAAATGGAGAGGGAAGATGAACATTTTGAAGAATTTGGAGCAAGCCTCATAACAAGAAATGTGCGACAATGTTAGAAAATGCATGTGTTTTATTTCACTTTTTTTCATCCTAACCATAATTGCTAGGAAATCCTCTAATCATACCAGTTTTTTTTCTTGGCTTAGCTTGAATATGCAGGGATTTAAGATTGCTAACTTCTTTTTGTAGTGTAGAACCCACGCAATTAAATAAATAAAAGAGTCAATTGTAAAACAATGAAATTTTGGTATAAGAATATGGCTGTTTTGTAGTCTTCTCATGACCGTTTGATAAAATGACTCAATAAGAATCTACTGGTTTTCACATTTTTAAAAAGCGTATTTAGAACCCAATAAAAACCAGGAACTTTTACTTTTTCTGGTAATTTCTTAAAGATATGTTTGAGTTTGTAATAGATTTTTTTCCAAACACAATTATGTTCTTTGTGAAAACATTTAGCCATTGAACCACCAATGAAGTATTCTGCTCAAAAATAAAAATGATGCCACAGTGTTAGTTTACTCATTTAAAATAAATACAGGCTTTCCTATTTAGAAGAAAACTTTCCTTGCCTCTCTTTACAGAAACTCTACAAACTTTCTTTGGAAGAGTCTAAAAAGAAAGGTTACGATCTCAGATCTGATGCAATTCCTATCAAAGCTGCCAAGGCCTCAAGAGATATTGCAAGTGATGTAAGTCTGAAAGAGAGCAGTCACCTGGCTGGGGCAGGGGGATGGTTCTAGTTCATTAAAATAATAAGGGCTGAGTTCTGGAAACATTGAGTGGATAAAATATGGGAGAAAAAAATGTCTGCTAATAGTAGTTTCATTCTATTCTGGGAATTCTTAACTTTGCTCGTTTGTTTTCTCTGGTATTTAAAACAAAAACCAAAAACCAGAATACTAACCAGATTATAACTACATAGATATCTGCTCTCTGATTCATCAGACATAGGTGAATTTACTTGAACTCTGCCACCAAGGCTATGGCCTATAGAAATCAAAGCCTTTCACCAGGTTTTCTTGCTGAAAGATGTATTATTCTTGTCTGCTGCCTCTTAGGATCTGTCTTGATAACAGGATGTCTCATAAAGTGATGTGCTAGGGTGCTGATCTTTTGGGTTCATGGTAACTGTTTATTAAATAATTGAGAATTTCGCAAACCAGTCGTTAAACTGTTGATGGCTTGACATCAGCCATGATGGGAGTGCTTATACCACAGAAATTGACAAACTCTGAAAATTAGAGCTCCCCCACCCTGCCAGAGAGCTGGTGTGCCAACACACCACTGCCATAATACATTATCTGTTTGAAACTCAATTTTTTCAGTCAGTTGTTTCCACAAGAAATCCACTCACAGTGAATATTTAATGGTTTGAGGGTAATGAGCGGAGCACATTTCAGAGTACTCTTTCCTTAGCCACCTACCCAGTTATACTTTTTCTCTCCTACTCTGTCTCTGTTCTTCATTTTTCCTACATATCCATCCCTATCCCACTCCTACATTGTCCTAGAACTCAAAATTCTTCTCCCTCTATTATGCTGGGGGAATTTGGCTGTCCCAGATCCTACTCCTCTAATTTACACACTCGAACCCACAAGACATAGGCAGAATGTATTCACGTATCAGGATCTCCCTTCTATTGAGGGAAGTTAGGTGATAAATACTAAAATTTCTTCTTCATTGTACCAATATAGAAAGTCTTCAAAGAAAGGAAGTTCCATAAATATAAAGCTACTCTAAAATTATAACTTGTATCTCATAACTGAGATTATTCTCATCAGTAAAAGACTGGTTGGACAATTTCTCATGGAAGCATTAAGCTGATTAGAACATTCTACTTATTTCTTTCATTTGCCATACTCTTATTACCTCCTAAATGTCTCTTTAAAAGTAAAAGCGGAGTATATGTGGAAGTCAGTGTGGTGTATCATCACAAGATCTGGGTTCTAATCCTTAATGACCTTAGCAAGTCACTCACCATTCTGGCTTTCAGCTCATCTGTGAAATGGGAGAAGTAATAATAACTTTGCTATCTACCTCACAGGGTATAGTTGTATCAAGTTACACAAATATGAAAAATGTGTTTTGTGAACCATGGAATTCTATATAAGTATTACTTTTATGAAATACAGAATGTTGACACTAGAAAGATTTCAAGTCAAGGGAATTGCTCTGAATAAATATTCACATTTTCTTCACAGTATAAATACAAATACAATTATGAAAAAGAGAGAGGGAAAATGTTTGGTTTCCGCAGTCTTGAGGATGATCCCAAATTAGTCCATTCCATGCAAGTGGCTAAGATGCAATCTGATCGGGAGTATAAGAAAAACTACGAGAAAACAAAGACCAGCTACCACACCCCTGCCGACATGCTCAGTGTCACGGCTGCCAAGGATGCCCAAGCCAACATCACCAACACCAACTACAAGCACCTGATTCACAAGTACATCCTCCTTCCAGATGCCATGAATATCCAGCTGAGCAAGAATATGAATCACATACAGAGTGATGTAAGTCTTTTTTCCTTCCAGGTGATGGTTGGATTCCCAACATGGGAAAGGAGATTACAGTTCTCTATGCCATACTATTGTGTCTAAATTGGTAAGATAAAGTAGATTTGCCTGTTCTCTTTATAGAATGAATATAAGCAGGACTACAACGAATGGTACAAAGGGCTTGGCTGGAGTCCAGCTGGTTCCCTAGAAGTGGAGAAGGCCAAGAAAGCAACTGAATATGCCAGTGATCAGAAATACCGCCAGCACCCTAGCAACTTCCAGTTTAAGAAGCTGACTGACTCCATGGACATGGTTCTTGCCAAGCAGAATGCACACATCATGAACAAGGTAGAAAGAACAGTCACTCTTCCACACAACTCCCAACAAGGGAAGGCTAGCAGCCTCTGGTTCTTGTTTGGGAAATTTAGTTCGGGTCCTCCACCTCTGCTAGGCAGTGGCAAACAGTTCCAGAGGACACCTGCACACTATTTTCTTTTGCTGCTTGCCAGTAATTTTTATTTCTCCCGCCCTTCTAATTGAGTTAAGAATTATTTGTTTTGTTAAAATTATTATATCTTAAATGCTTTTAATCCATTCTAGAAGATAGAAAATATCTAAAAGGTTATTTTTTAAGATCTGAGTTTGTTTTTGGTGTCTTTTCTGAATTATATACCACTTTAGTTACTAAATTCATTTAATCTAATTCAAATTGTGTGCATTCAAATATTCTGCTATTTTTTTTTCTTTCTGGTTTGTCCTAAAAAGTTATTTAAATATCAAATGTCTTTTTTTTTTTTTTTTAACTTTCTAGCACTTATACACCATTGATTGGAACAAAGACAAAACCAAGATTCATGTGATGCCCGACACACCAGATATTTTACAAGCCAAGCAGAATCAAACTCTGTACAGTCAGGTAAAGCAACATAAAAATTTGGCTTGACATTAACTAAACTTATTAAGTGATGTAATGGTAGAAAATTGATATTAATGTTTAAAAAATGAAAATGAGTGACTTAAACTGGATATCCTAGAGATGTTGCAAAATATGTGCTTAAAAGCAAGAGCTTCAACTATGATTGTATGTTCCATGGAGGTGGGTACTGTGCCTATTTTGTTTTTCTCACTACTCATTGTGTTTGGCACAGAGTAGGAAATCAATAAATAATTGTTGAAAGAAAATATTGTATTAAACAGACCTCGTATGAGTTTTGGCTTTGCTGTTTATAAGTTGTATATTAGATCTACACCTTAGTTTTCTCATCCCTAAAATTGGGACCATAAAAGTGCCTATGACATTGAAGGACCAAATGAGAAATTCCATGTAAAACTCTCAGAATGGTGCCTGACACATAGTAAGTACTGGATGAATTTCAGCTGTTTTTATTATCATCCAGTTTTCAGATACAGGCATCCAATCAATGAATTCAACTCAGAAAATTTAACTCATTTATTGTACCTTATAAAAAGCATTTCATCATTTATTGCTTTTATCACTTAGATAATTAATATTTTTTATCTGACTTTTTTGTTATCAATTATTTTTAACATCTGTGTTCAAAATAGTAAGCCCAAAATAGTATACCAGGTATACCTGATATACCTGATATGCCCATATTGTGTCTGAACCGAAAAGGTCATGCTCAATTATATACCCGGAGATGAAGGATCTCAGAGCCAAAAGAAATCGAAGCCAGATCATGTGATGCCAAGTCACTGCGCTATTGAACAGCTTGTTTGCTTTTATCCCTGTATCTTTAGACATGAGGGAGATGGTCTGATCTCTATTCTCTAGGTAAATTTTCGTTCAGTAATCTGTTGAGGTTTTAATATATACTGAATGATGCTAAATAATTTCTTTAATTTTCAGAAATTCTATAAACTTGGATGGGAAGAAGCTTTGAAGAAAGGCTATGATCTCCCAGTTGATGCAATTTCTGTACAGTTAGCCAAAGCTTCAAGAGATATTGTTAGCGATGTAAGTATTAGTTTGACTTCGATAAGGATATATTTTTTATCTGAATCAGGTAACTTAATTCTGGTAACTATTTTTACAGATAGGCCACAACTTTCAAAATGTTTTGCCCTCTCCTTCTTTTCTCCTACCTTCTTTACATACCCAAAATGTGCTCTTCTGTCTCAAAATATCAAAAAATATCAAAAAAGGGGGCTTTGTGAATAGAGGTTGAGCCAGAAACCTACAAGACCCATTACACTAAGATGCTATGTTTTTAGACATTATAGAGGAAACAGAGATTTCAGTTTTCCACTAATTACCTGAAAATAATTTTTCTGTTTTCTATTTGTTCATTTTAGGCAAATTCAAAGTGCCAGATAATAAATAAACCTCGACAACCTGATACTGATAGATTTTTATATGCACATATTTAAAAATTAGCTGCCAATAATTTTTATTTAGGCCATCCTTGCATTTATGTAATTATAATAAACTAGCCTGGAGCACAGAAAATACAGGAAGTTTCAAGAAGTTAGGTTTAGTGTCCAAAGGGCTTAACTTATCTGTTCCAAAATTCAGAAAAGAAGGATATTCTCTCTCTCTAAGGCAAAGCTGTCCAATCTTCTCGTTATAATTGAAAAGAGTAGTAAATTTGGTGAATAAACTAGATTTGGTTCCTATTAATTAATTAAATGTTTACAAATATTTGACTTAGACAGTCTGCATATAGATAAACATATTGTTTTGTTAATTCCAAGAATTAACGAAATTCAAGGGACCTTCATTATAGAGAATAAATGACCAGAATTTCATAGGGAAGTACAACCTCTTTATCAAAATCTTTAAAACTAAACAAAACAAGGATTTGGTTTAGAGAGATGGACTGTCTAAAAATAGAATCTGACAATGAATTCTAAGAATATAAGGAAAGATTCTCCCTGATTCAGTTATTTTGTGGCACTCCAGAAGCGTAGTTACTTAGATGATGTATTATAACCCCCTCTCCGGCTTGCAAGTCAGTAACTCATTAAAATGAGTCAATGTGGTGATGAACCTAGAGAAATAATAATGCTTGCATGTTCCCCAGAAAGCTGACTCATTTTCATTTAATTTTATGTGCTTCCCATAAGGTAAAGATAGTTTAGGATTTGAAGGCATAGTGTCAACAATTTGCAAGTAACACAATATTTGATATAACTAATTTCTTTCCATGTGAATCTATTAGTTAGAAACTTTTGAAATCTTACTCTAAAATTAAATTAACTATAAGTAAGCTTTCCCACATTGTAGAGATTGTATCTCCTCTCAGTTCCAAATAGTTCTTGTATCTATAAAATTTAAGGAAATTAGAGCTATTTTTATGAATACTTAATTTAATAAATTAAAATCACATAATTAAGTGTTTGAAGATTGAACTTAAAGTTTATTTAATCCCATCTCCCACTTAGTATTCTGACTTCTCTGCATCTCCAACAGATAGTCAACCAATATGTGGATACTTACAAATATGAAAGTTTTTGTGTCCTTCAGAACAGGTTATTTCCTTATTGGATCATTTTCTTATTTCAAACTTAAATATACTACTGATCAACTCTAGGTCTGTGTACTAGAACCCCACAAAGTAGCTTATTTTCTCTTTCACCTGATATCTCTTCAAACATTTTGAGTTTCTTACTTATTCTTCTTTGGTTTCAGTTTCATAAGTCCTTCAAATCTTCTGATCATTCTATTTGAAATTTACTCTATTTTTTAAAAATAGAGTGCCTCAAAACTTAGTGGTTTTTTTTTTCCCCCATTACAGAAGGTTAAGCCAAAGTAAATGAGCTTTTAACTTGCCGTTATCTGTGCTTCTACAGAATCTGTGATAGTACATTTTTATAAGCAGTTTTGTTAGATTACCCATTTTGAGCTTATGATCTTAAACTCCTGTGTATTTTTAATATACATAACCATGAAGATGGATGTCAAGAGAGTAGAACCTACCTCCTCCATGAGGTGTAATGTGTGCCCAGCATCTAGCATCATGTTAATGCTATTATTACTATATTATTACTATCACTATTGATATTGTCATCTACTACTAATGAAAATTTTCCCAATTGAATCTAAATATTGGATTTTATTTTTACTTTTTAAATTTATGTAGTTTATTTTGACTCATGTTGGCAATATGTTGAAATCTTATGGAATTTTCTAATCTAACATATTTTACTGTTTTTAGCCATATGTGCATGAAGATATGGATCCTGAATAGGACAAGTTTGTATGACATAACCATATGGAAAACCATTAAACGTCCCGCTGCTTAATAAATTAATCTACACTATTAGACTTGTTCATCAAGTCCTGAATCTTCCTAATTTTTCTGCCATTCAGCTCATACATTTCCATTATTCTAAAAAGGATATCACAGTGCTTTATCGCTTTATCAAACACTATCCCAAAGTCAGCATACACAATGCTAGCACACCCCAAAATATATTTCTGCCTCTATCTGGAATTAATTTCTCAACACAACTTCTCTGGATGCTCAGCTATATTGCATTTCTTTGGAAGCCTCCAATTAATTTTTTTCATTCTTACTAAATTAACATAGACATCCTTTCTCTGATTTCATTTTGGAAAACAGACATGTAAATAAAGCAAACTGAGCTTAACTTAACCTCTCTCTGTTAATGTTAATAAAAGAACTGTTTGCTCTGATTTCAGTTCAAATATAAACAAGGCTATCGTAAGCAACTTGGCCACCATATTGGATTCCGGAGTCTGCAAGATGATCCAAAGCTTGTGTTGTCCATGAATGTAGCCAAAATGCAGAGTGAAAGAGAATACAAGAAAGATTTTGAGAAGTGGAAAACCAAGTACACCAGCCCAGTGGACATGCTGGGAGTGGTGCTGGCCAAGAAATGTCAGGCTTTGGTCAGTGACGTGGACTACAAGAACTACCTGCACCAGTGGACGTGCCTGCCCGACCAGAACGATGTTATTCAAGCTAAAAGAGTTTATGAACTACAGAGTGAGGTGAGCGTCTATTAAATCTAATAGTTTACATATTATTTCCTATCTCATATGAGTAGCCATTCAGTCATAGAGAGACAAAAGCTAGAAAGAGAAATTAATTTTGAGTATGTAAAATGCATCTGTTTGTAATGCATAGAATCACCTGAATCAAGGGTCCATATGAGTATGAGATTTTTGATGACTTGCTTTGTATTTTCACAGAATCTGTATAAGTCTGACCTTGAGTGGCTGAGAGGCATAGGGTGGAGTCCTCTGGGTTCTTTGGAGGCAGAAAAGAATAAGCGGGCATCAGAAATCATCAGTGAGAAGAAATATCGTCAGCCTCCAGACAGAAACAAGTTCACCAGCATTCCGGATGCCATGGAAATAGTTCTGGCAAAAACTAATGCCAAAAATAGGAGTGATGTGAGTAACTCTTTGGAAATAGATTAAATAAATTATAGTGCCTGATACCTGATAGGTGCTTAATAGCATTTTCTTAATAAATTAGAATAGCACAGCATCACATCACACAGCATAGCACAACACAGCATAATGTTTTATATTTGGTTGCTTCATTTGAATTATCAACTACACTGGATTATGTAAAAATGGGTTAGTATCATTTTTGTCACCCAAAGTTTGCTTGCTTATTTATTTATTTATCCAAAATGTAATGAGGAAACTATTGAACAAATATTCTTTTGTCTTTGAAACTTGAATGCATTAAAGACCCTAATTTTTTGTCTTTAGTATAGCGCATATGAAAGAGAAATATTCTGAGTATCTTACACAGGCACAAAGAAATATTATAAAGTGATTATAAAGCATTTTGTTTAGCTGAGTCAAGATACATAGAACATGAACACACACACACACACACACACACACACACACACACACACAATATCCCATCTTTAACTTATTTCCTTCTCCAATACTGACACCAGTGTCTGGCATGTGATAGATCCTCAATAAATATTTATTGAATACAATAAATGAAAATAAAATAAATGAAAGATAACAGTATAGAGTAATTTTATGAACAGAGAGAAAGATTACTCATTGCTCAGAACATAACCCTGAAAATTACAGAAAGTTGAATTGTGTGCACTGAGATTCTGGAACAGTTAAGAAAGTTTAAATAGATGTACAGTAATAACCATTTGAATCTTAGAAGGATCTAAATATATATAATGTGCCATATAGTTTACCTATATCATATATATATTAATTTTCACATATTATATGTAAGCCCATAATCAGCTTTTAGTAAGCATTGATAAATTGCAGCTCCACTCTCCCCAGTCAACCCCTCGCAGACTTTTTGCAATTTTGACATCCAAAACTTATATTAAATGCTAACTATTATGAATGTTCAAGTTTTCATTTCTTCTTTATTTTTATGATGGCAATTTGAATCCAACAGGCTGACTAATAAAGCAACAAATTTATTCAAAATATTTCCCCTGTTGGAATCCAAGTTCTTTTTCTCTCTATGAAAAGGGGCTGTTTACAAAGCTCTGAACTAATAAGGTTGCCAGGAGAACAACCCTGGATCATGAAATTTATTAACATCAATGTCTCAGGACAGACCTCCCTAACAGTGTGACCTGGTTACTGGAATGCTGAGATACTGATCCCCTCAGGCCTCAGGAGAGGGCGCCCTGGATCCTTGAGCCTGCTGTCTCTCTTTTTGAATAGACTAATACATCTATCTTAGTATAAACAAATATTAGCATTTTCTCTCTTTTCCATGGAGTGAAAGTGACACATGCCTTTAAAGAAATGGTCCAACTTAATTGTTCTCAACCAAGAACAATTTTGTTCCCATAGGGGCATCTGGCAACACAAAGACCTTTTTGTTTGTCACAACTTGAGGGTGGCATGCTACTGGCATCTAGTGGATAGAAGTCAGTGATGATGGAAACACCTCAGAATATAAAGGACAGCCCCCTCTCCCTACCCTTAAGAAACATCCAGTATACAACACCAATAGTGCTGAGGTGAAGAAATTCTGGTCTTACTTAATCAGAAAGCTTGATAAAGAAACAGGATAAATGTGTATGGAAATTCACAAGCCTTGCTTTGTTTTTGTCCCGAAGGTTTTAATCGGCTTCTCTCAGATATTTGGACTGTAGTAAGCATATTCAGGAAGAAGTGCCAACAAGTACCACATTGAATGCCTCAAAGGGAGATTGACAAGTCTAATGAGTCTAAAGTCACTGAGACTTTTAAAATTTTTATATTGAAAAAATTTCGGACATACAGAAAAGTTGCAAAAATACTACAAATAAATTATATATACATATATACAATATATGTGTATATACGCATATATATCTTCACCCAGATTCCCTAATTGTTAACATTTGCCACATTTGCCACATTTTTTCTCTCTTCCCTTCTTTCCTTCTTTTTCTTTCACATATACCTTCATGATGCCACTATATCCCTAAATACTCCACGTGTATTTCCTGAAAACAAGAACATTCTCTTACATAACCACACATAACCCCAGTGCAATGATCAAAATCAGGAAATTAATGTTGAAACAATTCTAGTCTACAGAATTTATTCAATTTTACCACCAATGTCTTTTATACAAAATAAAAGAAGTATTTTCTGGATCCAAGATCCAATTAAAGGTCACACATTGAATTTACTTGTCATGTCTAGCCTCCTTGAATCTGGACCGGTTCCTCAGTATTTCTTTGTCTTCCAAGTCCTTGACATGTGTGAAGAACATGGGCCAGTTATTTTGCAGAATCACCTTCAGTTTGGGTTTGTCTGGTATTTCCTCATGATTAGATTCAGGTTTTGTATTTTTAGCAGGATAACATATGTTGTATCCTCTTCCATACATCATATCAGGAGGTACATGATACCAATTTGTCCCATTACTGATCATTTTAACTTTGATCACTTGGTTAAAATGGTGTCTCCAGGTTTCTCCATTGTCATTACTATTGTATCCTTTGTAATTGATAAGTATCTTGTGGTAAAGTTCTCTGACAACGTAAACATCTTGTTTTTCATTAAGCTTTAACCTCCTACTTTTAGGAAATCAATGAGATTTTCATTTGGGTCTTCTAGTCTCCTGTGAAGAAGACAGAAGATGGCTCTGGGACATATAAGAGTTTTTGATAAATTCTCATACAGAATTTTCCTTTTGTGAATCCTAATCCCCCAAATAATTATGAGGTATAACTATAACTAATAAACCACTTAGGAAATGAAACTCCCTAATTTCTAGATATACCTTGAATATGTCATATTTAGAGAAAAGAGTCCGTCTCTCAATTAAACGCTGAGGGAAACTCACAATTCAATAGATCAAGAACTGCTGCTCTATTTGATGATCTTGTCAAAGGCTCCAGTAACTTGAGTTGATTTCTTAGAGACAGAATTATTTGTAACTTAAAAAGATAATCTATAATCTATATTTGGAAAGACTGTTATGTCCCAGATAAGTCAAGAAATACTATACCTATTTTCTGCTTATGTTATTTGCTTATGCAATCAATTATGCTTAATTTAGATGAATTCAGGAATCCTGTTTGAAGTTAACTATGTCATTCACTAATCTAACAACACCATTGAAAAACTCTTTTTTCTCATTTTAGAGACTTTATAGAGAAGCTTGGGACAAGGACAAGACTCAAGTCCACATCATGCCAGATACACCTGACATTATTCTGGCTAGAGCAAACTTAATTAACACAAGTGATGTGAGTTTCCAATTCAGCATGTGTTTTCAGAAAGTTCATTTTAATTGCTTCTAAGGCAGTGAATTTATTCAGAAGTTATTTTGAATGCCTGAATCATTTTCATTAATAAATGACATGTGACTTCCTTTTTTGCTTTTTAAAAATATTTATTTACTTACTTATTTCTATTCTTTTTAAGTTAAATTTATTAGGGTGACATTGGTTAATAAAATCATATGGGCTTCAAGTGCACAATTCTATAATACATCATCTGTATATTGCATTGTGTGTTCACCACCCAAAGTCAAATCTTCTGCCACCATATATTTAACCCTTTTGCCCTTATCTACCTCCCCTTCTCTGCTCTTTCCCTCTGATAACCACTAAATCGTTGTTTGTATCTATGAGCTTTTGTTCATCTTATTCATTTGCTTTCGGTTTTATGTACTACATATGAGTGAACTTATATGGTTCTCAACTTTTTCTGTCCAACTTATTTCGATTAGCATGATGCTACACGTGACTTAGATTCTTCATTTAATGGCTTTTAGCTTGAACATAAAAATAATTGGCACTCCCTATCTCAGGCAGAGTTGGGGAATGTGTGCTGTCTGTTCCTTGTAGTCCATTGTTACACGTGTCATCATAACATAATGGTTTATAGCACTCTCCCCTATGTGGATAGGTGTCCTTGGGGACAAAGACAGCTACTGCTGGATCTGCAGTGTTTCACTAGTGTAGTGCCTGACACGTATAAAAGTCAATGAAATTTCAAAAGAATGAGCATCAAAAACTCATGCAGAAGAATTTCATTTTTACTTTTATTCTCATCATAGCATAAGCTCCTGAAATTTATAGACATAAAAATTAAATATTTTAAAGACAAATTCTAAACTCTAATAGAAAGGCCTTAACATTAAGCAATGGATTAGAGTAATACCACACACACACACACACACACACACAAATATGCATATAAACACAAGTCTAAGATCAACAGGCATTTGAAACAATCTGGTTTCTAGATAAAGTGCATTAAATTACATTCTCAATTATTTAGTTATGTAACGAATCTGAAAAACAAATTCTTTCACTTAAGCCTTTAATTTTTTTGAGCTTTGATATTTAAGTTTATTCTTCATTTAACTTTTAAAACACTGCAATAGTTGAATTCGCTTAAGCTTTTTAAATTCAATATTTAAACTTTCCTCAAAAAATGTCTTACATATTAAAAATTATGAAGGATTTTGTTACATACCTACAGATGTGATTCTACTTTGGACAGCCCTATATTGTGAAATAGACTCTATTTCACAATGTATTAGCTACATGGAAGAGACAGCCCTTTAGGCATGATTTTTTCCCCATTAGAGGTGTTAGATGGAAAGGCATTGCTCTTTTCTAACAAAATCTTTTAATGAAACACTCAAAGTTAATTGGAAAACCATACCTAAATGATATTTCATTTCATTTCTCTATCAATTTACTTCTGCTTTATCCTCATAAGCATTTAGCAAGAGCTGACATTTAATTTTGTTGATCTAGGTAATCGAAGAGCTTTTAAGTTTGAAACAGGATCATTAGAAATTAATGGGCATAATTTCCAATTACATTGAGTATTCTAGAGCACAGTTACTATTCCCATGGACTCTTAAAATATTTAGCACATTGGATTCATTATTCTGAAGTTTTTTGTGGAAAACAATTTTTCCCAAAGTGATCTTCATCTCTTAACAGAAACTCTACAGAATGGGTTATGAGGAACTGAAGAAAAAAGGCTATGACCTTCCCCTTGATGCCATACCAATCAAAGCAGCAAAAGCCTCCCGAGAAATTGCCAGTGAAGTAAGACTTTATCCCATTTATACTGATTGGATTGCAATTTATCACTTTGAAGCAGTCTCAATTTAATTTTAAATTAAATAAAATCTTTCAAGGAGTAAAAAATTAAAACAGAGTGGCATGATCCCAGTCATGCAGTGTGGGTTTAAGATAAGCTCAAGGATGCATTATTATGTATGGAATCTGTAGTTGGATTTAGCCTTAATCTTTCCTATCAGAAAAAGTAAATCTTTGGCTCTCCACACAGTGAAATATTTAGAGTTAATGTACTTTGTAATTTGCCACAAAGATGGCAACATAAATTAATCTTGAAAGGAATGAGATGAGGTTTTTTTCTTTAGTACAAGTACAAGGAAGGCTTTCGCAAGCAGCTCGGCCACCACATCGGAGCCCGCAACATCAAAGACGACCCCAAGATGATGTGGTCCATGCATGTGGCCAAGATCCAGAGCGACAGGGAGTACAAGAAGGACTTTGAGAAGTGGAAGACCAAGTTCAGCAGCCCCGTGGACATGCTGGGGGTGGTGCTGGCCAAGAAGTGCCAGACCTTAGTCAGTGACATAGACTACAAGAACTACCTGCACCAGTGGACGTGCCTGCCTGACCAGAATGATGTCATTCATGCTCGACAGGCCTATGAGCTCCAGAGCGATGTGAGTCTAAGATTTCTTTTTGGCCAACAAAACACCATGTATGCCTTCCTAAGCATCAATCTTCCCCCAAAGTGAGGGGAGCTGAGCTTACACAATAAAGGTCCATTTCTCTGGACTAATCCCCACACTCTATCTAGTCATCCAAACATCTGGAGGCACCATTATTCCACAAAGAAAAAACCATCAAAGTCCCCATTGCTTTAGTGGAAGCCTCTAGATTGTTGATCTAGGAGAGTTGGGTCGTTCTCTCCATGCTGATCTTTATGTTTTTCAAAATATTGCTTCTAATCTGAATGTTTTGTTGATATACAAGACATGCCAAATTTTAAAATTTCCCAAGAATTCAAGCATTAAAATATATAATGTAATATAAATAATATAAATTATAATATAATATAAATTTTATTTCTTTAGGGGGATATTGTTATGCTTATGTTTAGTGATTTGTCACTTACAATTTCAGAATTTATACAAGGCTGACCTTCAGTGGCTAAAAGGCATTGGCTGGTTACCTAGTGGTTCTCTTGAGGATGAGAAGAACAAGAGAGCTATGCAGATTTTGAGTGACCACGTTTACCGTCAACACCCAGATAAACTCAAGTTTTCTAGCCTTATGGATTCCATCCCAATGGTTTTGGCAAAAAACAATGCTATTACCATGAACCATGTAAGTCCTTTTTTTTTAATTGGGGAGGAGTATTAATTTTGTGTGTGTGTGTGTGAACACTGAAATTTATTTCTATGAAAGAAAAATTATATTCAATTCTTTTGCTTTGTAATAAAGTGATTTTTAAATGAGTATTATGCTTCTCACTGATCTGAAACATCTAGATCTGAAAGTGTCACAAATACCAACTCACAGAGCAGATTCTCTTTACTCTCATTAAGAATCGGATTATTTTTATGTATCTATTCATTACTGGTCTATACTAGTCATGGCTTTTTTTGTTCGTTTGTTTCAGCGCCTCTATACAGAAGCCTGGGATAAAGATAAAACCAGTGTCCATATTATGCCAGATACCCCGGAAGTTTTACTAGCTAAACAAAACAAAATAAATTACAGTGAGGTAAGCAATATATTCATGGTGCATGATGTACTTTCCTTACACTACATTTTATAAATCAAACTTATGATGACATGTCTATTTCAGAAACTATATAAACTTGGCCTAGAAGAAGCCAAGAGAAAGGGCTGTGATATGCGGCTAGATGCCATTCCCATTAGAGCGGCCAAGGCCTCCAGAGACATTGCAAGTGAAGTAAGTGTACCTGAAAAATTCTTCACCTTAGCTTTGGCTCAAAAATTCCTTTCTTTCTCCTCGATATATAGTAGAGCAACTAATTTATGAGGTTAAAGGTCTTCTTAACAGTTTTTTCTCAGTAAGTAGTTTAAAATAATGGTAATGAAATTCTCAACATGAAGGCTAAATCCTAGCTATGGTTAAGGTGATAGCAACATGCATTTGAAAATACAGTTGATTTCCTGCTGAACAAAAGCATTAGATACTGACTGTTCAGAGATTCTTTTGGCTTTTCCATGTGATATATTCTGATATATATAACCAAACTCATTGTGGGATTCCTTCAAAACCCAACCCATGCCCTATGAACCAAAGAACCTATAAGGACTGAGTGAGTGGGATACATTCTGTTGAAAGCCCAACCATCCACATGGACCATATGTTTGTTTCTGTATCCAGTGATTGGCTGTGGATGCTTCTTTAAAAGATAAATTTGCTAAAAATATATTTCTTATTTATTTCTAAAATATGGGAAGTAACCATCATAATTTAAAAATAAATGTTCGATAATCACAGAATGGTTAAATGTATTAATATATACCAATATAATGAAATACCTGCTGCCATTAAAATTCATGATTATAGAGATTATTAATGACACAGAGAAATGCTTATATAACTGAAAAAAGCAGGCACAAACCATATACAGTATGATTCTTATTCTAATTTTATTCTCTCTATCTCTCTGTTTCTCTTTCTGTCTCTCTGTCTCTCTGTCTCTTTCCACCTGCCTTTCTGTCTCTCTGTTTCTCTGTCTTTCTCTCCCTCTCTCCCTTTCTCTGTGTCTCCCTCATGCACATACACACACACACCGCACCACAAAAAGCAGTTTTATCAGTGGTTATCACTGGATGGCAGAATAATGTCTTAATTTTTATTTTCTTTTTTATATACATATCTATGCTTTATTTTATAAGTGATTTACAAGATGAACATATATGTATATTTATATATTCAGGGAAATCATTGTATTTTTAATAAATAGAAAATATTGGGCTTAGTAATTGCTTTCTACTAAAAGTTAAAATAGGTGACTATCAGCATTTCCCTTCTTCTAGTTCAAGTACAAGGAAGGCTATCGTAAGCAACTTGGCCATCACATTGGTGCCCGAGCAATACATGATGACCCCAAGATGATGTGGTCCATGCACGTGGCCAAGATCCAGAGTGATAGGGAGTACAAGAAAGACTTTGAGAAGTGGAAGACCAAGTTCAGCAGCCCCGTGGACATGCTAGGGGTGGTGCTGGCCAAGAAGTGCCAGACTTTAGTCAGTGACATAGACTACAAGAACTACCTGCACCAGTGGACGTGCCTGCCCGACCAGAATGACGTCATCCACGCTCGGCAGGCCTATGAGCTCCAGAGCGATGTGAGTACCTGAGGATCATAATGACATTCATAATGACATGGGAAATCAGTGAATTAACACTCCCTGGAGAAGGTAGAAATAGGTCGGACCAAGTTCACCAGCCCCTGCAATGGGGGAAATAGGATTTCGTTTTTTCTTGTGAGTGTTAATTGTTAATTGTTTAATCCTCCAAAACAAAAAGGAATATTGTCTGATACCCTCCCTGTCCACCAAACTATATTTCCAAGAATGTTCTTAATTTATTTCATATCCTTTAGATGAAAATAAAAATGTTTTTCCAATACAGGGATAAATATTTATTGACTATTTATGTCAACAGAATGTGTACAGGTCAGATCTCCAATGGATGAGAGGCATTGGCTGGGCTCCCATTGGCTCTTTGGATGTGGAAAAATGCAAAAGGGCAACTGAAATACTGAGTGATAAAATCTATCGCCAGCCTCCAGACAAATTCAAATTTACCAGTATAACTGATTCTCTGGAACAAATATTGGCCAAGAATAATGCCATTACTATGAACAAGGTGAGGCTTCAAAATTCAGAGAACAAAGGTAGGACTTGTAAAACTGAATCAAAAGAAAGGAAGTATAATTAAGAAAAAAAATAGAGCATTGAGCAGCAAAAGACATCTGTCTATCCATTTAGATCTATCGATCTGACATGTATGTCATTTCTATTTTAATATTTACTGCAGCAATTGTTTTACGGTTTTCATAAAATGACATATTTTCATAGAAATTTGTCTTTGCATAAAAGATATTCTCAATTTTCTTTTGTTAATGTACATTTCAGGTTATCAGAAGTCACTGGTAAATATCTGTTCTATTATGAACTGATTACTTCACTTGAAGATGTGTATAAAATGTATAACCTTTTGTTATTTTTGTTTATGAAGTTCTTGTGGCCCTGAAATTCCTACTAAATATACACTGAATTTTTTCCTAATGATATTATATTTTTTCTTGAACAGCGTTTATACACAGAAGCCTGGGACAAAGACAAGACCCAGATCCACATCATGCCTGATACACCAGAAATTATGTTGGCAAGAATGAACAAAATCAACTACAGTGAGGTGGGAGCAGATGCTAATTCTATGACATTTGCATGCTGTTTCTTACTTCAATTAATCTGTTCCATCAAGATGTACTACTAAATGACAACTTTATAGAGAATCTCTTCTCTTGCTCCATGTGAATGTCAGTTCTTGCATTTTTCAATCATTGTCCTAAATATCAAACTTCAAGTAACACAAATTATCATCTAGGAAGTACAAATTATAAGAACTAATTATTTAAGCAATAACCATAAAATTAATTAGACCTTTTTAAATTAATTTTTTTAAGTTAGAAAATTAATAGTAGACCAAATATATATATTTATTTCCTCCTTATGCTATGTAGTTTTGCTAAATATATATTTCCCTATATGATTTATTTTTTCTAAATTAAGATCAAATTTTAAGATTTTTAATGTATAAGATTAAGTCAAGGACTAAAATCACAGTAGTACTATCAAATAACAGAGAAAGAGAGAGATAGAGACAAAGAGAGGATCTGTCAGTGTATATGTTAGCCAAGACCATTTCCTTTTCACTTTCTAAGAGCATAGGGCCATGTATCCCATTTCAGAAGCACAGATGTTTAGGGTGAGAGGTCAGTCTTCTTATACAGAAATCCCTGCCCCAAAGTCCCCACCCAATAGGTCGCCATTTGCTTTTGCTTAAGTGTTATCAGTGACAAGGAGCTTATCTCATAAGTCAACTCATTTTTTCTGGAAAATTCCACTAAAAGGTGCTTCTGATGTATTGAGCAAAAGATTCTCTCTGCAGACCCAATCCTCTGAGGCTATGCAGAACCAATCTGTGTCAACTCTATGGAGCTGGCGATGGCAACTGTGGTACCTCCCCTTCCACCTCACATAATCCAAACATCCCAAGTTCCTGGGCATTTCTCACATGACATCCCTAGAGCATGACTCTCAGAATCAAAGTCCTGTGTATGAGGAATGATCAATGCAGAATACAGCTGAGTACAGTCCTATTTCCTCTTCTGGACACTTGACCTCCATTTTGCACCCTCTGTCTCAGGGCACATTGGCAGCTATGTCTCCGCTGATACACAGAGAACTTGGGATCAACTGAAACCTTAGACATCTTACATGGGCTTAAGCTAGGTTTCTTCTATCCTACATTTATACATTTGGTAATTTAAATCTCGGTTCAAAACCTGAAATTTATCTCTCTGCAATTTCTTCTTCTTAGATTGAGCTTATTTGTTTAAGCCTATGGAGATTTTTGTGCCTCTAACATGTGTTAGTATTTCTCTCAGCTTTGTGCTACCAGCAAGGAAAATATTGTTCTTTTACAGCATACATCAACAGTATATTACTCTTCCACAGAATATAATTTTGAGCATTTAGATATATTAGCCACCATCTTAAGTCATTTTATTTTGGAAGGTGAAAACTATAGTTTTAGTGCCTATGTAACTAGCTCTTAATTGTCACCAGAAACTAAAAATACATAAAGCTTCGAATTCTCGAAAATAAAATCATTATAGGCACCTACTTGTGTAAAACTTGGTAAATTATTTCAGTCCCCTGTCAGTTTTTGGATATGAATGTCAACACCTAACTGATTTTTATACCCAAATTTAGAGTCTGTATAAACTCGCCAATGAAGAAGCAAAGAAGAAAGGCTATGACTTGCGAAGTGATGCCATCCCGATAGTGGCAGCCAAGGCCTCCAGAGACATTGCCAGTGATGTGAGTTGTCAATTTTATTCCAAATATGAGATCAGTGAGAAGTGACATTTTTACTGAATTAAATTAAAAAGAACTTTTCTGGCCCTTAAAAAATATATCTTGATATTTGTGTGGGATTTTCAAAAACCTAGTTTTGAGGGAAATGAAAAAATTGATGTTCATAAAGATTTGTAACCTTTAGGAAATAGTATCTTCAGTTAAAACTCCCCAAGAATAGAGAAAGATCCACTCATACGGAAATTATTAGAGCGCAGCTGCAGGCTTGGAGATACTTATGTAAAAATGATCACCGTGCTTATAGAAAGTGTAACTCAAAAACCTAAGTTCTCCCAGTGAGAATCAGGGTCTGGCTTTATGTAGCATTTTAATATACAATATTTAAAAAATGCATATGACAGTTGCATTACAATTTACCCTTGTAAGATTATGAAAAGAAGGCAGTCGATCAGTACCAGTGGCTGTTACTAGCCCAAGCTTATACCCTTAACAGTTGCTCCTGGCTGTGTAACTCATACCTCCCAGAATAAAACCCTCATCATTTCCTGGTGCCTCAGGGGATTCTTGAGGAACAGACTGCTGCTCTAAAAATAAAGGCCCAATATTTAGGAATACGGTAATACACTACTCTTTACATTGTAAAATCATGAGAGTGACTCACTTTAGTTTATGTGTGGTGGACCTTTCCTGCGAATGGATTTATGCCAATAATAATAAATAATGAAATACTAATAACCGAAAAGTATTGAGAACTCTGTACTGAAAGGTTTACATGTGTTATTTCACTTATTCTTCATAATTATCGTAGGATAATAAACCCCAGTAAATATTGTCATTGTCTCCGTTTTGTGGATTGCTTAAGCAACTTGTCTAAAATCAAACTCTTAGTAGATAGTAGAGTTGAAACTCCAGACAACTCCACTCCTTTCCGCTGTCCCACATTGCCTCCTGCTGATGCATCTGTACTCTTCCAGTTATCTTGGAGACTAGAAGCATGTATTTTCGATAACTGGCTCAGGTTTCAAGATGAAGCCATTGGAACAGTGAAAACATTGTTGGCCCATGTGGAACTATGACTTATTAGGACCGTGCTCTACCCACCTGGGCTGCTACATCAGCTTTACTCATACAATCAGCTTTCAAAACAATGCCAAACATTTGCCACCACCACTGATGCATGGATCCATTATGAAATAATAAGTTCTCCTCTGTTGCTTGCAAGTAGCCCTTGCCTTAGAGTACTTCCCCCTAACAGGAACCAGACAGTTATGTAACTACTTATTAAACACACCACGTCACCAAGTGCATCTCTTTCCTGACACGCTCTTAGCACATAAAATCTATTTCTCCAAGTTTCCTTGTTCAAATGGCCTCTCCCCTACTTTCATAGGTGAACTCTCACCACACTGTGCACTTCCTCCCTCCAGAACTATTCCTTATTACCAGGGTATAGGTGATTTGGGGTATACACCACAATTATACTGATTACATTTATGTAACTACCTCTATAAATTTCTAGGGTAAATGTCAGGATACTGGCTTGTGTTAGTGTTTATTAATAAAAGCCAACTTACAACTTAAAACTGTGTTGTAACCAAGTTGATTTTGTACAGACTTGTGGCCTCTGAGAGCTTACAATAAAAATCTGATTAGTACATTTTCTTCTTAGTACAAATATAAAGATGCTTACCGCAAGCAGCTCGGCCATCACATTGGAGCCCGGGAAATCAAGGACGACCCCAAGATGATGTGGTCCATGCACGTGGCCAAGATCCAGAGCGACAGAGAGTACAAGAAGGACTTTGAGAAGTGGAAGACCAAGTTCAGCAGCCCCGTGGACATGCTGGGGGTGGTGCTGGCCAAGAAGTGCCAGACCTTAGTCAGTGACATAGACTACAAGAACTACCTGCACCAGTGGACATGCCTGCCTGACCAGAATGATGTCATTCATGCTCGGCAGGCCTATGAGCTCCAGAGTGATGTGAGTATAGCATCTATAACAGAGCTATCTGCAGAAATAATTTAAACTATACAAAGATTATCCTTTGTCCTACTCAACTGGTCTACCTCAGGCTAGGATTTACTGAATGATATTTGAATATTTGATATTTGAATCAGTGTATAGTTTTATGACTTTATTATGGATACGTTAAGAGGCTTTATAAGGAAGTGAAGTTTATAAACTGGATTTGGTCTTAAAAAAATAAAACTGGAAAAAGCAATATTAGAATTCAGGGTCCATCAGAGGGAGACATATTCTTTAATTCTTTTAAGGGAGAAAGAAACAAAACATAAAAAAAATTGCTCCAAAATCTGTTTTTAGTTCTCTTTACAAAACAAATGAGGTTATAATTAATAGAATACTAATACCTGTTATTACACCACTAAATGTTATTCTTATGAAATAAAAAAAGTCACTGTGCCTGTAAGCTTTTGGATCATTTCAGTGACACTTTCTCCTTTTAGTACGGCTCTCTTTGTGAAGGGATCCGTGGTAATGACAGAGCCTAACACCTATGAGAAGCAGATGCACCATCTCAAATCTTGATGTGAGAAGCACATTTTATGCAGCAAGTATTTTATAAACACTTGAAGGAATTATTAAATATTAGAGGACTTCGGAGACTAAACTAAATTAATAATAATTATACATTAATTGGTTGTTCCTGGAAATTATACAGCCCTCTGTGAAAACACCCACATCTGTTTTGTAGCTTTCGATCTACTGAAGCCTGTGTTTTGAAATTCTCTCCAAAAAGAAAGGCTTTGCTTGTACATGAAAGAGAGCTAATGTCACCCACAGTGTGACAGCATTGACAGACAGCTTGCATTTGTCTATTTGTTGAGCACCTTTTCAAGACTGCCTCCCTCACACTGTGATACAGTCTTAATAATGTGGGAAGCATTTGAAAGTCAAAAAGCACTCCAGAGGTATAAAATGTTATTGTTTTCATTCTTGCTATTGTTATCAGGGGGCAATAAGTAGTCAGCATAGGGAAATTTCAATAGGCTTTTTGTCTAGACTGCAAAATATCAGTCTATTTTTTCTACTTCAATGCTGTTACAGGTAGAATCTTCCAAATGAGTTGGCAAAAGTCCAATTCCATTGTTATGAAGTAGTTATGAATATTTAATGGATACACAAAAACCTTTAGCGGAAAAAATGATTTAAAGTAAAGTGAGAAATAAAGATATAGAAAGGTAATTCTGGAAAGGAGCCCATGCTTCCCATCCTGAGAACATGGTGGACAAGAGACTGGGCCCTGGCCAAAAGAGTGGTCACTTATTTCCCTGGATCTTGGACAATGCTACAGCCATCAAAGATGTGCTTCAGGGCTTCAGGGGTTCTACCTCATTGTTATATTTTAAGTTTTCTTAAAAAAGAAAAGAGTATTACAGATGTTTTAAAATATGAGAAAAAATATATAGAAGGCAATAATAACCCAATGTAATCCAACCACTGAAAAAACTCACTCCTGCTTATGTAATTTATCCACACAATTTATCTGTATAATTTGTGTGCTATTATTTCATTTAATATCATATTAATGACATTTCTAAAAGTCATCAATATTCTTAAAAATATGGCTTTTAATAGCTGCAGAGTATTTTGACTAAGACTAACATTTATTTACTGATAGCCTGTTGTTGGTCATATATGTGGTTTCTCTCACTCTGGTTTGGCATATTTTTCCTGTCTGTGCACATGATATTAAAATGCCATTCACTGAATTGACTGGCAGAATATATTTGTTTGGATCATTCTGCTCCTAACAGTCCGAAATACTTGATCACTCTTTGTTATGACTAGGAGACATTTCTAGGTCATTTTGGAACATAGTTCCTCTTTTCGTCACCTAATAGAGTAAGCTCGTTTTTTATTAAAGCAACAACAATGACAACAACCACTTCATTATTTATTCCATTTGCATCTTTCCGTAAATTTTTTGGTCTTGCTGAAGAGTTTCTGCCTTTTTCTATTTACAGAATGTATACAAGTCCGATCTCCAGTGGTTGAGAGGCATTGGCTGGGTCCCCATCGAGTCTCTGGAAGTGCTCAGGTGCAAGAGAGCTGCAGAGATACTGAGTGACAACATGTACCGTCAGCCTCCAGACAAGCTGAAATTCACCAGTGTGACTGATTCCCTGGAACAGGTGCTGGCCAAGAACAATGCCCTCACCATGAGCAAGGTGAGCTCTAGCTGTCCCAAGCTTCTCCAAGATGCCAAATATGTTATTATCCTTTAATGACTGGTAGAGTTATAATTATTCATGCAAGTGTGGGGCCACATTTACCTTCTAAATTACATACTTGAATGCCTCAAAATATTTTTTATTATTTTCAGTTTCACCTTGATACTAGTTTTAAAATTCAAACCTCCAATTGAATATCTTATATCCAAGTCTGATTCATTTTCACTGATTAGATCAATAATAATCCTGCTTTAATTTGACTTTTTGTAATTTTTATTTCAAATGGTTTTCTATCAACATTTTCTTTGATAGCATTTATACACAGAGGCCTGGGAAAAAGACAAGACTCAAATTCATATAATGCCTGACACCCCGGAGATCACATTGGCAAGGCAGAACAAACTAAACTACAGTGAGGTAGGGGCAAAATTCTGTGGTGCTACACTTATTTTGTTGTTGTTATTGTTTGTTTTACTACACTTACTTTTATAGAAATGCTTGGGCCTCAGCTATCATGGTACATGTGGCTTTGTGATAGGAGGTCTCAGCCCATCCAACCTTTCATCTCTGGGTTGTGAATTATATGCTATAGGATCCACACGCAAACTAAAGTTGCATTATCTTTTCAGTTTATGGCTATTGCCAATGTGAGTCAGTGGGACTGAGTAGTATTTTTGGCATTTCCAAGAAGAAGGATAGCCAGAAAAAATACTGGCTCAATATTGATCCAAAAATATTATATGTTGTTTATCTGAAATTCAAGTTCAACTGGGCATGCTATCTTTTTATCTATTGAATCTGGCAACCATGTTAAGGGGGCCTCTAATAATAGCTACCTCTTCCCAATGTGGATCCTGAATAAAACTGAGCAGTAGAACAAAGGAATAAAAATAGAAGTCAAAATCTCACATTTTTTACTACTAAAGTTAGGTTCAAGGACACATTTGCACGAAAGCTGAACAAGCTGCTAACTGAACCCCAGAATTGGGTTCCCTTCCAGTCACAGGCCACACTGGAGCAGGACAATCAGCTCCACTTGTCTCAGAGGTGATGTCCTGCTTAGAGCCCAGGGAAACAGAGGAGGGCCCTAAACTTGTTCCTAGTGGGAGCCAGTCAGAGCTGAGGTGGGCATGCACAGTTATCCTGTCCCTACCGGTCAGATAAATCAGTAAATCACTGCACCTCTTCTGGGGCAGAGAGAGCAAAGGCACAGAGAAAGGAGTAAGGCCAGAGATAAAATAATTACGCTCTTGTCATGGAAGAAAACCTCAGGCACGGAAAGAAGTGTTCTCCATTAACAACACGGATTACTTTTTTTTTTTAAGTATGTTTTGTATGTTTTACTAATTTTGTATGTTTTACTAATAAGATACAGCTAAAATTTAGGATCAAAGTTGTGATTATGGTCAAGTTATCTATGCTTTAAATTGTACTTCAAACTTTTTCTCATTTGTTTTTTAAACATTATAAAATATTACATAATTGTCAAAAAAATTTTAAGTAATAAAGAAATGAATAAAAGTATATAAGTATATTTATAAGCAAATAAATTAAACATATTGTTCTGCAATTTCTTTTTAAGTCAGAAATATGTATAGATTGATGCTTTGTCCATTGATCTGTATTACTAGATGATATTAATCTATGTTGATATGCATAATATATTAATCTAGATATGATATATATTAATCTATTATATATCATTATAGATCAATGATAGATGAACATATCAATATATGGTACATAATAGATTAATATACCAATCCATGTTAATACCCATTGATATATCTCATTTGTTTCTAATACTACATATTTTTTTTTGCTTAGATGTAATTTATTTACTTCCCAAGATTGCTAGAATTTTAAATTGTTTGCAGAACCTATCTTTTTTTAAATGACATGATATGTCATTTGATAATCTCCAAATGATTGCTGTCAAACCTTTTGCTTTAACTGACTTTTTTCTGTAGACTCTGTATAAACTTGCCCACGAAGAAGCAAAAAAGAAAGGCTACGACTTGCGAAGTGATGCCATCCCAATCGTGGCAGCCAAGGCCTCCAGAGACATCATCAGTGATGTGAGTAGCAACACTTCATGTTTGTACAATGGCTGGATGGGATAGGGGGACACAGTCATCATCACAAGAGGAAGATGAATCTGGGTGTCAATTCAAGCACATCTATTATGCCTTAAATGAAAGAAATGTTTTTCATTTGGAAAAGCTCTGTCATTTTTTTAACTCCAAAAGACTTTAATATTCAGGTACCATAGATGGAGGGAGTGTCTTAAACTTCAGTATAAAATTGAATTTGAATCTGCAATTGTTCATATCTACAATTATGAGACATTCATCTCTATATTTTGAGCACACACAGAAGTAAGAAAATGCCAGAAAAGTTTAAAAAATAACTTGGTTACATGTATTGGTTTGACATTAGAAAAAGACCTAGTACAGCCAAGTGTAGGAAAATGTACCTTTCCCCAAACTTGCTCTGGATTTTTGCCAACACTTTGAAAAATTACCTTAACTGCTTCCTTTTGGGTCCTTTTTAAATGGAAACAAAAAAACAAAGACAAACAAAAGCAGCAAAATGATGAGCTGATTTTTCTTTTTGCTGTCTCTGAAAGAAGTTGGTCCTTTGGTGGAGAATTCAAATTTCCGTAAATATACATTAGAATTTGTGTAATGTTGTTGCTTAAACTAGAGAGAAAATATCCAGAATTACCACTTACCACCACCACCACCAAAAACAATGACAACAATATAATCTGTTTTCTCACTTAAGTAATTTCAAAACCCTCAGGCAAATTTAATCTCTGACAGAGCAAGACACACAGGGTGGAAAACACAAGCTAGTCCATTTCAGAAAGCCAAGTAACCCAATAAAAGTCAGCAGAGTCAGATTTTGAAGGGGTTGTGGATGAGCTGGACAGTGAAATGGTACCTGTGGACTCAGAAGTGGCATTCTCAAAATCATATGTAAAACTTCTGAGTTGGTGATTTCACTGGCCTAAAATGAATAAAAGGCAGCATACAATTCTGATCGATTTTCCAAAAAAGTGTTGCTGTTTTTATTTCCAGGGATTTAATGTCTACGAACCATAAAATTATGTAGTTTGACATATCTTCCCATAGAATATTGTCGGGAAGCCTAATCAGAGTTTAGGATGAGGAGATAAGTTGATATTCAGATGATTCTATTTCTCTGCAAGAATTATAAATTTTAAAATAATGAAGTTTTAAATTAATAAGACTATTAGCCCTTTCTATTTATTTTTATTTTTAAAATGACTGCTTTTATTTCAGTATAAATACAAAGATGGTTACCGCAAGCAGCTTGGCCATCACATTGGAGCCCGGGATATCAAGGACGACCCCAAGATGATGTGGTCCATGCACGCGGCCAAGATCCAGAGTGACAGGGAGTACAAGAAAGACTTTGAGAAGTGGAAGACCAAGTTCAGCAGCCCCGTGGACATGCTGGGGGTGGTGCTGGCCAAGAAGTGCCAGACCTTGGTCAGTGACATAGACTACAAGAACTACCTGCACCAGTGGACGTGCCTGCCCGACCAAAATGACGTCATCCATGCTCGGCAGGCCTATGACCTGCAGAGCGATGTGAGTACTGAGACCCATTAAATACCATTGGTGACCATGCTTATGATTGGTGACCAATGCATGGATAATCATCTAGGATTAAGTAAAGCTCTCAGAAAGAATAATGTTTTTTCTCTCCACTCCTCATTCGCTGTGCCTTACTTTTCTTTTAAAGAGAATATAATACCATGGAGCTATATCCAATTTTTTTTTTCATATTTTAAAAGATATAGACAGGATGTTTGTCTATCCAAGTTTTCTAGTCTTTTTCTTTCATTTTTGAAATGTGTCATAAAGTAACACTTGCTTTTTTGTTTATCTCACCAGAACAATTATAAATCAGATCTCCAGTGGCTGAGGGGCATTGGCTGGGTCCCCATCGGGTCTCTGGAAGTGCTCAGGTGCAAGAGAGCTGCAGAGATACTGAGTGAGAACATCTACCGCCAGCCTCCAGAGAAGCTGAAATTCACCAGTGTGCCTGATTCCCTGGAACAGGTGCTGGCCAAGAACAATGCCCTCACCATGAGCAAGGTGAGCCCCCAATTTGGGGGAAAGTAAAACAGGGTTATATGTCCTTGAGAATATTTATGATTAAGTTAATCTTTTTCATTTTATCCAATTGTCATCCTAGGTGTAGTGATTTGGTCGACTTCTCTATTCAGTTACATTAGTATTCCAAAAATACATGTGGGAATTCTGCTTTGACATTTCTTGTGAAATAGCCAGAATTAAGAATTGGACAGCTGTTTGGTGTACAAATTGTTTGAAGTCTGTGAGAGTTATATATAGTTTGGTATCAAGGTTTCTTTCTCATTGGGTACTTTTCTAGGTATGGAACAAACAAGTATAGAACAAACAAGTCAAATGCAAAGGTCTGTAATATTTATCAAAAAGAAATCTAGAGATGGCAAATCCACGTATATGTGCAGTTAATAAACAAATAAAATCATGAGAAGGATTTGTTTATATAGCCACAGTAATATGTATGTTTGGAAAATACTTTTAATTTAATTGGAGTGGAGATGATCTAATAAAAAACACACATTTACTGGTCATATCTTAGTCTACATTTATATTTAATGACAATAAATATCTTGTAATATCAAAGAGATTAAAAAGTTTGGCACATTGCATTCACCACAGATAGCGAAGAGGCTGGCTTTCAGCTTCATCCCGAACTCTAAGTTGAAAAGTCCTGTTCACAGCAAACACTGTGTTTCTAATTCATTAACCTTGTTATCCTTCACAGCACTTATACACAGAAGCTTGGGATAAAGATAAGACCCAGGTTCACATCATGCCTGATACACCTGAAATTGTGTTGGCAAGACAAAATAAAATAAATTATAGTGAGGTAAGACCATTTGTTTTATTTCTTTGATCTGACTGCTGGATGATTTTTGCTGATGTAGTAGAAAGATCAGAATTATGTATTTAACTCTCATGCGGACCAATTAGTTTAGTTTCTTTTTATGCCCATGACCCTACCCTGAACATAAGTATTATTATATTCAAAAGGTAGATAGATATATAGAAAAATAGATAAATACAAAAATATCTCCTTGTCGGGGTGCAGGGGAAGCTCTCAAAATCAACTATTAGTGGTTGAAATACGTTATAATTTTAATTAAAAAATAATTATTGCTATTTATGAGATTAGCACTTGCTTCAAAATTTGTTCTCTGAGTTTTCTTCCATTACTTCATCTTTAAAATAGGATAAAAATGCCTATCATGAGCAATTTTTGTGATAACTAAATGAGATCATATATATAACATGCCCAGTGTGGAGCCTGGCACAAAATAGTTGCTTAATAAACTTTAACTTTTTTAAATCGTTTCTCAGCCTTTTGGCTAAGATCAAGTGTAAACTTTAACTTTTTCCCTTCACGCTCAAGTCACCATGAAAATTAGATTTATTTAATATGCTCAGAATAACTCGAGGTTTATTTACAAGAACTGAAATGAGAATTTTTAAATTTATCCATTTTAGAATTGCATGAGGATAGTAAAATACATTCTTTTATGCACTATATCCAGCTAAACTTGTCATTACATATTTTTGCATTCCAGAAATACTGATGCAGAAATAACTTCTTGCCCAATTGTTTTTGACAGAATTAAGAATTATTGGGTTTATTCAAGAAGAATTCTGATTTCTTTCTTATGTGTGTTTTCATTTTAAAAAAGAAGAAAAGGCAGACTTTTATTCAGTTTGAGAACATTGGAAAATTTAAGTACTCATTATCAAGACTTGGCCATATTCATTATTTTACCCATATTAATTACTTTTGCTTATAATAATGTAGCCCTAAAGAAGAGGCATGCTTAAATCAAATAACCACAAGTGGAATGAAGAGAATACAATTTTCCTTTCTCTAGCATTATAGCTGACCCAAGAATAAGCTTGATCAGAAGTATTTGATTGACCTGGCATTTAGTCACTTTTGAATGAGCAATTTGTCTCTTGGCCATACAGCTTCTCTGTTGGATAAGTTTTTCCCAGGAAGACTGTCTCACCCCAGGCAGATAAAGTTAGTGTCTATCCCAAAATGTAATGACACTTTTAAGCCTCTCCCTTTTGTTAAAATTAGGTCAGATGAGGTAGATTTTTTCAGACTGCTGAGAGGAAATTGGGCTATTTTTTATTTCTAAAATTTTCTGCTGGATCTACTTTCTTTAAAACTCCAAGATTATGTTAATTCCCTGAGGACCGTCTTCTGATTAGATTTCAGAATGACCCACTTAAATGTTTTCTTGGCTAATTACCACTGGTATCTTCATTCTATACTTGGCTCAATAAATGTAAACAAAACAAAGCCACATCATCTGATTTTATTATCTTAAATTCTCATTTACCTGTTCTAGTTCTCTTGAGAAAATAACTTACCAAACAAGCTTTATAAAGTAGCCTCGATGATAACTAAAAATGTCCTCTTTTTAAAATCCGCCTCTTTTTCAAACGTTGGAAGAATGAAAAATATCTCTTTGTTTGACCTAAAGCCATGAAATGATTTAAGCATATTTTCTCCCACTTACTCATAAGGATAAATTCTTCAAAGGAAAAATATAATAGATGAAGTATTTGACTCCAGTTGCAAAATAAACATTTCTAGAAATTTTTAAGAACAAATGCCCTTGAGAGTTTATCTCAAATATATCAAATACTTATACTTTCTTCTTTCCTTGTAAAATCCCATCTTGAAAAGAATGTAAATTGCCACATATTAATAATCTACATTAAAAACGTAAAATAACATCTTTCTAGGACTCTTAAGTCATTTAAAAATTAAGCACCTCTGTGTCATATTTCAAATCCAGATATTATTACTGTATTTTTAATTTAATCTGAGAATGAGGCATAATAATGAAGCAATTAGTTTCATCTTTTCTGTACCACTTTTAAAGGATTTTCCTTACATTTAAGATTTTGCCTTTACACAGCCTCAGTAATGGGTGTTTTTCCATTTCACGGTAAAAAATCAACAAATAAAAATTTTATCAGCTTTGCGTTTTGACTTTTAAATCTTTGCTATCCGCTATCCCTATGTCTGCTAGCAATTTCCAGCAGTTGACAAGATGAATAAATAGGGAGCAAGTCAATATTAACAAAGACATTCAGAAACAGTGGATTATCCTTAGTTCAGCACTGTTTGATAATAGAAACATGCTTATAGTGGTAGTATCATTATTGCATGTTATTATGTAATCATATTATTTGCTAGTAAAATTGTTCCTAATTCAAATTTGGAGTTTTATAGATGGACATTTCTTGGTTGTTTCACAAGAAAAGCAAGTGCTGAACAACGTGAACACATCTGAGAGTTATTGAGTTTTTGTCTAAAATCTATAAGGATTTATGCAAGAACTTGTGGTGTTAAAACCTGCTAAATGTAAAATTTCAATTTAAATACATAGCTTGGATAAATATAAAGTAAAAGAAAGACATCTTTTAAAAAATTATTTAAAGCTGAACATACTTCTGCATCCAAAAGTAGTCTTCCTTTGACCAAAAACAAAACCCAAAAAACAAAAAACAAAAACAAAAAACAAAATAACACTTTTAGAGTGAAAGCAAGGATCTAAAAGCTACTACTTCTTTCCTCAGAACCTCTATCGCCAGGCCATGGAAGAAGCAAAGAAAGAAGGCTATGACTTGAGAAGCGACGCCATTCCCATTGTGGCTGCCAAGGCCTCCAGGGATATCGCCAGTGATGTAAGAGCTGATCAAGACCCTGCATTTGTTATCAGTAGTGCAGCCACTGTGTAGGGAATCACATTATTGAAACACAGCTGGATGTCTTTTTAGTCATCATTGATCTTAACCACCTTATTGTATAGGCAAATAAATTGAGGCATTGAGACAGTAGGTGACCTGCCAATATCACAAGCATGACAGGAAAAAGCCTGGTCTAGAAGGGGTTCCCTTGACTCTCGTGTCTTTTGGTCTTTATTTAATAAGACTGAGTGCCTTGATTAACATTAAATGCACATATGTTGAGCTACTCCTAAAACCTCATGAACTCTCCTCAGGAAACACTCAAGGCAAAAGTGACAGGAAAGAAGTAAGTTTAACTGAATTCTCCCCTCCATGACTTGAAGAAAGATATAGGATAGCAAAAAGCTATAAATTTCCTTGCCGAGGAGTCCACAAAATCAATATTCCTTTACTCTAAAAATGAAAACATCAGATTCCTTGATAATTTATTAATCCAGGAATACCAATATTATTCAATTTTGTAGGTTTTTCTTTTTTTATGATAAAAAATGCATAACAAAATTTACTATCTTAATCATTATCAGATATACAGTTTAGTAGTGTTAAGTATATTCTCACTGTTGTGCAACAGACTTCCAGAATTTTTTAATCTTGCAAAACTGAAACTCTATATCCACCAAAAAAACAAAACTTTCTCAGCTTTAAACAACCCTTCAGATCATTGCTGGAGAGGAAATTATTTCTCAGAATACCTTAGAAAAAAATTAATGAACCATGTAAGCACATCTCAAATGTGCCCACCCATTTCTGGGACACTGTCACTCTAATTGACCTCACCCTTTCAATGTTCACTTCTTAATCACTTTTTGTCAACATATAATTTTAGCATAACATAAGGAATCCTTGTGGAGTTATTCTGTGGAAGTGTGATAATGAACACACCATCCTCTTCTTTGGGAGCCAGCACCCCTCATGTGATGAGAGTCCCCTGAAAGAACAACAGAGAACAAAAAGCTCTTTGTGTTTCCTCCTCATTCACTTGGTTCTCTCTTCTAGTACAAATACAAAGAAGCTTATCGGAAGCAACTGGGTCATCACATTGGCGCCCGAGCAATACATGACGACCCCAAGATGATGTGGTCGATCCACATTGCCAAAGTACAGAGTGACCGCGAGTACAAGAAAGAGTTTGAGAAATACAAGACAAGGTTCAGCAGCCCGGTGGACATGCTCGGTATTGTTTTGGCCAAGAAATGTCAGACTTTGGTCAGTGATGTGGACTATAGACATCTACTGCACCAGTGGACCTGCCTGCCCGACCAGAATGATGTCATCCACGCTCGGAAGGCTTATGACCTCCAGAGTGACGTGCGTATCCCTAATGCTGGTTCTGCATGTTAAAAGCAGATCTAAAGTAGCAACAAATTAGTAGCTACAAAACAGTCATGGGGAAGGGGAGTACAGCCTAGGGAGTAAAGTCGATGTTATTGCAATGGCCATGTATAGTTCCAGATGGTACTAGAGTATTTGTGGGGGTGGGAGGGAAGTCAATTCGTAAATTATATAAATGTCTAACCATTGTACTGTATACCTAAAACTAATATAAAAATTTTTTAATTAAAAAAAAACAAAAAGCAGATCTGAAATATGTCCGTGGGCTCTGACTAGTGCCAATGGACTGGAATTTGTTTGTAGATTTTAAATAATGTACAATTGAATTTAAAAACAGTTTCTCGTTGGTAGCATTATAATTTATTTCACAATTTTTCTTCCCCAAAAGTTATATATAATAGAAGAAATAAAGTTTATGTTATTAGTTTTATACAGATATATTTCTTCCTGGTGATTTGGGCTTCCTTTACCTGAGTTAGATAAAACTTAGACCTCAAAAATATATAGCTACACATTTTTAGCTAAAGTTGCAGAAATGTATGTGTATGTGAATGGAGGGTAGATGGAGAGAGGGAACAGAAGTATATTATGCCAAATTATTTTAATAAGCATTCATATTTTATACATACAGGACAATACTAACATTCTTGTCTTTTTCAAACCAATCACCTAATTCTTATTGACAATTAGCATGTCTATTGAGAGTAAAATAAAATGAATAATTAGGGAAATATATGCTATATTATCTTGTGTAAAATGCATGGCTCTTTCTTTTACATTAAAAAAAAAATCTCTCATTCTGGTACAATCCTCTGTATCAAAAAGTGCTTAGTAAAAAATATGCTCAGAGTCCGACATTTATGAATAAGTGATCGATTATGCTAGGAGCCTTATCTGTTCATTGATACTTTCGTATTTCTCCAGTATGAGCCATTTTGTGACTATGAATCTGAAACACTAATTACTAAGTGGTTTTTTTTTTTTTATCTGATTTGCAGAATTTGTATAAGTCAGATCTTGAATGGATGAAAGGCATTGGCTGGGTTCCGATTGGCTCCTTTGAAGTTGTTAAAGCCAAGAGGGCCACAGAGATACTGAGTGATAATATCTACCGTCAGCGTCCAGACGCACTGAAATTTACCAGCATAACTGACACCCCAGAGCAAGTGCTGGCAAAGAGCAATGCTATTATCATGAATAAGGTGAGTCTTCACTCCTCACCGTAAGGTATCAGAATTCTCCATTGAACAAGGTAAAAATTCTAACATATTACTACATTTTAAGGATTCCTATATCATTTACGATACCTTTAAAAATGATTTTTCCATCATAATGCCATAGTTACTTAGTAATACTTCAAAATATTAAACTGGTGTTAAAAATACCACATGCTGTAATATTTTATGATTACAGATTTTAAATACTGCAACCCAATTATACTTTTCAGAATTGTTAAAGAATTTTAATGAGAAACAGTAAAAACTCTGAGTCAATGAACTAGTGAGCTAAATTCTCTTGGAAATAATAATTTATCTACATGAAAGGTAGGAATTTATGCAATTTTAATAATTTTATTTCTACTTTGTATAGAGGAGAGGTGAGTGGCATATAAAAAAAAAAGCCTTTTAACTCCAAAATAATTTTTCTCATTTTTTTTTTCATAGCGCTTATATACCGAAGCCTGGGACAATGAGAAGAAAACAATCCATGTCATGCCTGATACACCAGAAATCATGCTAGCCAAACTCAACCGAATAAACTATAGTGATGTGAGTAAACTATTGATCTTACAATAACGAGAAAGACAAAAATGAACTATTATAACTGTTTCCTTAGTGAAAGATTTTGACTAATTTATTATACATACTCCAATCTAACACTGTCAGTAAAAGAGATAGTTCTCTCTTGATTCAATTTTGGGCTATGTGGTAGGTCCACAAAGTAGGCCGGCCTTTAGCAACAGAACATCGAGGAATGGAATGCTTATGGAGAAGTAGCTCAGTAAGAGTTATGCTTCTAAAGCCTTTCCCTGCAGGTCTGTGTGGGTAGCAAGTCATTATTTTATTCACTTATTTAGTAGACAGGCACTGGCTTGGAACCCAGTGAGTTATCATGCTCTGTATTGTTCTTGCTGCTTCATTAATGTTCTGGTTACCATTTAATGTTATTTGCAAACATTTTCATCAGAGTGATGATTCTGAAATACTACTCTACAGATCAATCGTGGTCTGTGATAATTGTCTGCAGCAAAATGAGAAAAAATAAAGACAAATGCATTGAGTTTTTACAAATCCAAATATATTCAACTTTAAAATACGGTTCTTATTCTTTCTTCTTCTTTAGTGTAAAGATGGCCTTTCTTTTACACTATGATGGAAATAGTAAATAGTTTTGGGTTTTTTTTAAGATATGCTTGTTTGGCAAAACAAAATTTTGGCAACCACATGCTGATCTTCCCCCCAGTTTTTTTTTTTTAAATTTACCAATCGATAAAATCCCAAAATTTAGAACATATGCATTAAAGTCCTTGAGTGCCTATGAAGCCAAGTTTGGTACAAACCCGCCCTTATACTTGACTTTGTGGATTTGTTTTTATAGTTTAAAAGAAGATATTAGAGAAAATTTAATAATTAACAGTTTCATTTTTTTATGAAAAGAGGAATGATTTAATGACTCTCTTTTCTACAGAAACTCTATAAACTTGCTTTGGAAGAGTCGAAGAAGGAAGGCTATGATCTACGTTTGGATGCCATTCCAATCCAAGCAGCCAAGGCTTCAAGAGATATTGCTAGTGATGTAAGTTGATGTTTTTGGTAGAGGCATTTCTTATTCAAAAATGTCACAAATGTAAATTTTATAGTCTTTCTTGACAGAATTTTTGTTATCCTTACATGTCTCAATTTCATGTAGTGATTCTTCAATGTACAGAGTTATAATTAAAAACAAAGAAAAGCACAAGATACTACATCCATTATAGCTGTTAATCAGTCAAAGATAGAGGTATATATATTTTTTAAATGAGTGTTTTAGAGACACTAAAAATGGGTTTATATTTTTGAATGCCAGAAATTGAGCAGCAGTTGACCCAGATGTTTGAAAAAAAAAATTGGTAACACATGCAAATCAGCCAATATAGATGTTCACCATTTCCTACTATATCTATCCGTTTATTCTGGCATTAAAGGAAGACCAGTGATGGATGAGTTTTAGAGTTTTGGTTCATCCTTTGTAACTTTTAGTGAGGTATTCCTACCAAGATGCTCTTAACTCCTTACAAGAACAAACTGAGAAGTAAGCGAAGCTCATTCTCAGTACCCACTTGTCTCTTTCTCAGTATCCACTTGACCGAGAGTGTCCTGTGCCCTTATTCTGTACCAGCACTGCTTTGAACCCAAATCCAGACTTTCCTTCTTCTAGAAGGCTCCATGACTTAGATTCATGCTTTCTGCCTTCTATTATTTAAACTTTTTCTGGCTGTGAAGCTAGAGAAACCCACACTATGATCAACTCATGGTAAAATGGATCATAACATTCTTGAATTTTAAAAGTAGATAGAGTGTTGACCCAAGGCATGACTCTCTCATGGTGAAAGTTCAATGACATCGACAGCCTAACGAAGGAGGTATTTCCTGGTAAAACTATCTAAGTGTAGTCAGGGAATTCACTATAAATTCTAATTAAAAGGGATACATTCTAAAATATTCTAAATATCAAAGCATTTTTAGGAAAAAATAGCCATATCTTTAAATTAAGTAGATGCTTTTTTTAGATTATACAAGATGTTTTACCGTTACTTGCTAAGCAAACAAATATAATGTAGGTAGTATAGTTTAAGGAGAAAGGGGAAAATATTAGAAACCAGAAGCTACTGCATTTCAATTTCAGCTCTGCCACCTACTTGCGATGTGACCTTGAACAAATCACTTAACTCTCTAGGATTTATGTTTCTATTTTATACAATAGAGTCGATAATATTAACCTTTCTTACATTAGTGGTAGAGAAAAATCAAAGAATAGTGTATGTATAAAACTATGAAATATGATAGAAATGAAATGTTCTTAGCATTAGACTCATATCCCTTTTTTTTTTCAGTACAAATACAAGGAAGGCTACCGGAAACAGCTCGGCCACCACATTGGGGCCCGAAACATTAAGGACGACCCCAAGATGATGTGGTCCCTCCATGCAGCCAAGATCCAGAGTGAAAGGGAGTACAAGAAGGACTTTGAGAAGTGGAAGACCAAGTTCAGCAGCCCAGTAGACATGTTGGGGATGGTGCTGGCCAAGAAGTGTCAGACCCTTGTAAGCGACATAGATTACAAGCATCCCCTGCACGAATGGATCTGTCTGCCTGATCAGAATGACATCATTCAGGCTCGGAAGGCCTATGACCTTCAGAGTGATGTGAGTGAATCTAATATTCTTCATGTTTTAAAAAGAGGTTCTAACTTTTTTTATGCCATGAAATCTTTTGGCAGTCTAGTGAAACCTATGGACAACTTCTCATGACAATGTGATGAAGGTGTAAATTAAAAAACAATCTATGTGTGTATATATATGTATATGTATATATGTTTCAAAAGAAATCAATCACATCAAAATATGGTTATCAAAATCTTAAACTAAGTCTGTGATGTAGTAATATATATGCTTTTTTATTAACATATTGAATAAAAAGATAGGTGTAATAACTAGTTTAATTTCAAAGAAGTGATGAGTGTAAACATTTCACGATGTCTGCAACAACTGTAATAGGTAGGAAAATATTTGCGATTTTTATTGCTGACCAAGTCCCATGTAGTGTTACTACTGTAATCTCTTGCCTAAATTTATAATGGAAAAAAAATGCTATATTTCAGTTAGAGGTTAATGAAAATAAAGATATGTTTTTTTTTTCTATCCAAGTTCGTTGATGCCAGGTTAAGAATTCCTGGTTTAATGCAACCTAATTTTCCAAATGAATTCATTGCATTATCATTTTTCTGACTACTTAGCATATGAAATATCTATTATAACTTGTGAAGAGAAGTTTAGGAATAAATTATGCATTGCAATAATTTATCTAAGAAGATAAAACAATAGCTGCCTAGGAATATGTTAGGCACTTTTGTTGGTGGCCAGTAAACTGTCCTTAGGACTCAAATGTCACCTCATTGGTTTAGTAGCTCCTTATTATTATTTTTTAAATCAGGCTCTAACAAGTAGTCTCTTTTGAAAGAATGATAATAGTAATGGCATTACATAACAGAATTTCCCAAAAATGCATAAAAATAAAAAGAATTGTTACCTTTCTAATGAGATAAATTCTCTTTCAATTATTTAAATTCAAATAAAAATGAAAAAAGATAAAGTATCTTTTTTTTTTACTTGAATTATAACACAAAAAAGGGACTGAAAATAAGATAACTAAGAATATAAATATATGTACTCTTGGCTTAAAAGCATATAGAATCATATGAAAAAAGACGCCCTTTGTGTTGCCCCCAGGAAACACATTAATTCAACATGTGGTCAGCCAGTTACATTCTTATGTTACACAATTGGTTTTAAAGGCCATTGCCCAACGAGATAGGAGCAAACTGTATTCTACCAGAGTGTTATTATTCCCACACGAGGAGGTATGAGCAATCAACTCAGAATATGAAATCTGTACTAGGAGACAAGCAGTAATTTCCCTGAAATCCTTTTATGTCAGTGAAATCACATATTATTAGAGAAGTTTCATGGGTCTTTAAAACAGCAAACATTGGCTACCTTCTGAAACAAAGTGTTTGACTAGCTACTCTTTACCAAACTACGGCAATTCTATGGGTCTTCCCAGAGATTTACGCAAGTAAGATTCACCATTTGTATATGCTAAATCAAGATCAGACACCAGGCTCTCTAGGGGGCTTTAATGAATATTTGACATTATTTCATTTTCAGGTTATTTACAAGGCTGACCTTGAGTGGCTGAGAGGCATTGGATGGGTGCCTATTGGCTCTGTAGAGGTTGAGAAGGTGAAGAGAGCTGGAGAAATCCTAAGTGACAAGAAGTACCGTCTGCCTGCAGACCAGCTCAAATTTACGTGCATTACAGATACCCCAGAAATTGTCCTGGCAAAGGCTAATGCCCTGACAATGAGCAAGGTTAGTCTCCAGCTGTTTCCAGTTGCCTGAGTCATAGTTTCCACGAATGTGGTTCATAAAGTGAGAAATATATAACCATATAGCATTTCATTCTAAAACTTGAGAAACACAGTGTTTATAGCAGTGCTGGTGTACAACTCAAATTAGTTGCTTGGTTTACTCTTCTGCCTTAGTTGTGGAAATCCATTTGGAAAAGCAAACTGCTTTCAGTTTTATTACACAAGATAGATGATTACTTCTTTTTTCCAGAGTTCTAGCAATCTGTTTTTTTGAGAGTGGGTTAATTTTTTATCCAATGGGTAGGTCCTCAATATGCACATTTTAGATTGAATTGAACTTATCTGAATTCTCTCACACTTGCCTGAACATCTTCCAAACATTCTGGTAGTGACACTGAGTGCTCAATTCAGAATGTGAAATTGGCTCTTGTAACTCTCTTCAGAGTTAGGGCTGTTAAAACTCCAGAAATTCTATACCACACCCATCAATAGCAAACACAGATATAACAATAGGAAATTTTAAAACCATTAAATTTGTTGAATGTCTACTATAACTCATGAGTTTTACATATGTTATGGTTAATCTTCAAAAAATCCTCAAAAAAAGATATGATTATCCCCATCCAACAAATGAGGAATGAGAGGCTTTATGCCCCTTTTCTCAAGATCACACAGCTTGAACATAGTAGAGTTGGATTTGAACTTGGGATTGACTCTGAAGTCTAGGGATTTCTACTATAATCATAGTTCTACAGCCAAGCTCCATCCTTGGAGGTCCTATGAGTAAGCCGGAGTGTCACTGGATAAAAATAATGAATAATTGATATCATTTTAATGTTTCATATTAGCTATGAAACTATTACATTGCTGTTTAAATATCACCATCTTTCACTCTTCACACTACCTTTTGCTTCCCTCACCTCCAAATAACTTTAAAAGGGCTATTTTACAGTTAAGTGAGTTAAATTTAATAATAATTGAAATATATTGGCTTTAACAATGGATTTTACCTCCCTTCCCTCATAGCATTTATATACGGAAGCTTGGGATGCTGACAAAACTTCCATCCACGTGATGCCAGACACTCCAGAAATTATGCTGGCCAAGAGCAATTCTGTCAACATCAGTCAAGTAAGAGATTTCTTTATTGTTATTTAAGCCTCTCTAAGAGTAATTAAAATACTTTTTCTTCCTACCTTCCTACCTTCCTTTCTGGAATTGGCCTATTAACTTTCTATAACACTTTTATTTTTCTGTTGTGTGTTATTCTCTACATAGAAATTTTATACCAAGGGATGGGATGAATCAAAGATGAAGGACTATGATCTGAGAGCTGATGCTATTTCCATCAAAAGTGCCAAGGCCTCGAGGGACATCGCCAGTGACGTAAGTGCCCTTCATCTAACCCCCTTGGTCTCATATTGCTGAACAACCACAGTGCAGTTGGTGGGCCACACTTTATAACTGCTTGCACATGTATTTCCCTAGTCTTGCTTCCTATTTTCTAAGACCTTTCCCTTTGTTGTCATAGAGAAGAAAAATACAGTTTGGAATTGAAGTTCCAGTTACTGCAGGAAAGGGTTTCACCAGTGAAGACATATAATTACACTGCAGTTATGTTTATGGTAGTATAAAATGTTGGTTTAAAATTGTTCAGAGGTGCCAAAATATTTGCAATACGAAATTCTTGTTTATTTGCTTGTGGGTGTTCACGTTATCTATAATTGTCAGCATGTATATGGTCTTAGAACTGGATTTCTAAACCTGTATTTCTGACATTTTAGTACAAATACAAAGAAGCATACGAAAAACAGAAAGGCCACCACATTGGAGCCCAGAGCGTTGAAGATGACCCCAAGATTATGTGCGCCATACATGCAGGGAAGATTCAAAGTGAAAGAGAGTACAAGAAGGACTTTCAGAAATGGAAGACCAAGTTCACTAGCCCAGTGGACATGTTAGGCATCTTGCTGGCCAAGAAATGTCAGACTCTGGTCAGTGACATTGATTACCGAAATTACCTGCATCACTGGACATGCTTACCTGATCACAATGACATTATCCATGCAAGGAAGGCCTATGAACTGCAGAGTGATGTACGTAATGTGAACTTTGGGATGGGGGGATTGGGAGGGCAGAGATTTACTAATTGTCCAGTCAGTGCCTCTGTGGTCAGACCCATGGGTTGTGCACTACACAACTCGAGGGGAATGCCATTCATATTGTTTAATGAAAAACCCATATTTAGGAGTTATGTCACAGAAACAAAGAATATAGACAAAGAACTCTGCTTAGTCATGTCTTTTATTCCCTGGCCTAGATTCCAAACTATTTTCCTCATGTCATTTTTATTTTCTGGCAATGAAAATATATTTCAGACAAACGTCAATTATATGAATTTTTTTTTAAATTTGCCACTACTGGACTATATCCAAAACACCAAATGGACTTTCCATGGGTCAGTTATTACAGGATAAAAATAGAGTGAGATTCAATAAAATTTCTTTTTAAAAATGTTTTAGTGATATAATTTTTTAAAATGTCAAATAATTATCATGGAATTGAATATTACTACTATTTTATTTTTATTCATGACTAGTATAAAGAATTAATGCTTTTACAAATTACTCTGTCATTGATATTAAAACCCAAGTCATGTAAAATCTCAGGTCTTACTTTTTTTGGAACCACCATCTCCTGCATTTATCACCCCCTCCACCCCACGAACTTTATTTTTCAGTTAAGGAATGTTATATCTAACATTGGAACAAAATTTCTGTCTAACGCCTTTTCAGAGTGTGTATAAAGCAGACCTGGAGTGGCTGCGTGGCATTGGCTGGATGCCAGAGGGCTCAGTAGAAATGACCAGAGTGAAAGGTGCTCAAGACCTGGTGAATGAACGACTCTATAGAACACGACCAGAAGCCTTGAAATTCACTTGCGTTGTTGACACTCCAGAAGTTGTCCTGGCAAAAGCCAATTCTCTGCAAATCAGTGACGTAAGAACCATCTTATTACCAAGAATTCCTTTTATGGGACTCTGTTGTCAGATGAGCCACCCCCGCCTCCCGGCCCCCACCCCGCCACACACACACACATACACCCAGCAAGTGGACTGTTCTTCAGACTGTAGTGATGGGAGCAACTCTAAGAATCTCTTGTCTAGTTCAGTGATGGCACATGCAAAGTAGAACTCTTAACGAATGCCAACGTACCTTTCCCCCACCACGCACACAAACTTGGAAGTACTAAAGTGAAAAATGTCACTCCATTACAATTCAAGAAAACAAAAATTGATTGAAGTCCTATAAAATATCAAAACCTGTGGTATAATATTAAATTGTACAACATTGTATTAGTCAGGCTTCTGACTAGTACAATTCTTAAGGAATTGGCTCATGCAGTTGTGGAGGCCAGCAAGTCTAAAATCTGCAGGGTAAGCCAGCAGGCTGGAGGTCCAGGAAGCAGCTGCAGTTCAAGCCCAAAGGCAGTCTGCTGGCAGAATTACTTCTTGCGCAGGGGAGATCAGTCTTTTTTTTTTTTTTTTTTTTTACTAAGGCTTTTGGCTGATTGGATGAAGTCCACCCACATTACAGAGGGTAGCCTGTTTTACCCAAAGTCTACTAATATGTTAATCTTATCTAAAAAAAAATGCCTTCACAGAAACATCTAGAATAATGTTCGACCGAATATGTGGGTACTGTGGCTTAACCAACATGACACATAAAATAAAGTGTCATAAACCTATATAAAAAATTTTTCCAAGTTAAATAGTTGCTAAGACTTAATGTTTCAAATATCCATTCTCTATTGCTATATTAAAATAATATTTCCCTTCTCTCCACAGAAACTGTATCAAGAAGCCTGGAATAAAGATAAAACCAACGTCAGCATTCCTTCTGACACGCCAGTCATGCTACAGGCCCAAATCAATGCCTTGCAAATCAGCAATGTAAGAGGCATAAATATGAAGTGTAAATGCCTTTATGGGACAGTATCTGTCAGCTTATGGCGTGTGTTATAATTGACAAATTACCTATCTTAGAAATGTTTACAGCTTTTGGTTCTGGATACTTTCTCTTTAGCTACCATTCCCAATGCAATATGAATGGAAATTTTCTTTTAAACATTAATTTAGATACATGATTGGATTCCTGGACTACAAGAGTTGGGATACCTGAATCTTATTGGTATCTCCTTTCAACTCTGAAATCATTGTTCTATATCCAGCTCAGTTTATAGCTCAGTTTCATTGTGTATTAATCGAGAATAATGAAATCCCTAGTTAGGTACATTTAACATAAAAAAGCATAAGAGATAACAGTCTCTACTGTCTTTATAGGGTTTTGATTGATCCAGAACTTTTTTGTTTGACATTTTAAGGCCTTAAGAAAAGATAACTTTTAATTATATGCAAAGTGCAGGATATGTATGACATCTATGTAACATCCCTTTAGCAGAGACCTCTAAAAGGTCAAAGGACAACATTAAGAAATAATCTTATCGGGTCTTATGTGGTTCCTTGAGAAGGTTCCTTAGCTTCACAGTTGATTCTTAGTTTCCATGTACTATGTAATGGGAATTTTTCAGATGTGGACCACATTGTAATGAATGCAAATATTCAAACATTAGTTTGAATTCAGATGTTTAGTTTTAGATGTTTGCCCTTAAAATTTTAATCAGAAGTATCCTGCACTCCACAAAGTAAATAGCCAATAACCAAAAGAAGAACCTAGGAGTGATTTTTTTTCTTATGTTGCTTTCATTTCCATTATGCTTTTTTGATTCATATTAGAACTACTTTGAGTATATTCACTTATTTTCAGTTCTTGCAAACAAACCTGTGTTTTCCCTCAACAGAATCTCTACCAGAAAGACTGGAATGAATCCAAACAGAAAGGCTATGACTTGAGAGCAGATGCCATTGAAATCAAGCATGCCAAAGCCTCCAGAGAAATTGCCAGTGAGGTACAGCTCCTATTTCCCTGTGATTTTTCTGTTCTAGTCTATACAACAAATAGGGAGAATATTTTTCAAGAATTAAAAAAAAAAAAGTCTATGCAAACAATTGCATTTTGTCTTATACTAAAGACTGTATTTAAAAACAAAATGAGATGAAAAACATTAAGGTAAACATAGGTGACGTATATATGTAAATAACTTCTAAGTTGTTTCTCAGTAGAAGTAAAATATTATGAAAGGTCTGTGCAAAATTCTTGGGAAAAATTCAGGAACTAATACAATGTGATTTTATCCCCGAAATATTTATGACATTCTCCATAAATACAAATCACAGGTGAAAGTTTCATACACTTAAGAAGACTTAAGACTGAAATCACATTTTATATGCAAGATTTTATACTGGAGACTTGTGTATATTGCTCTTAGTAACCTTCTGAAGTTCATTTAATAGTAATTTTAAAACTTACTGAGAGTCAGAATAATTATTCTATCAAGGCCCTCTCCAGCTCCAAATCTTTAAGCCACCTTCGTTCTCTTCCTTCAGACTCTTCTCTATTTTTCACCTTTTATATACAGCCATTTCTTCCTTCATAGTCTTCATTTTTATCTCTAAAAATCATGGTTGAACCACAGTATTTGCTTTTTCCCAGTTCTTTCTATCTCCCTTTGTCCAAACTTTCCTAAGTTATCCATAAAGAGGAAAGAAAGAGAAACTATCTTACTCCAGTCCTAAGACACTTAGGGTAAGTGTGGACAAGATGGAAACTCTCGTCCACTGACCTTTTGTTAGGTATTCATATGACCTTGCTTTCCATTCCTGAAACATGTACCTTTCTTTTCTGTCTCCTAAACCACACACATGACTTTCTCTTACCTGAGGTGCCTTCAGTACTCTTGGGGGACCATCAGACCTAATGTCGCACTTGACAGGCAACTTTGGTGACCATGGTTACCCTCACTGTGCCTTATTTTCTTCATCTGAAATACGTGTTAATAATAACATTACCACATAGAGATAGTGTGAGGACTAGGTGAGATAATAATCGCCACTATCAACTATTTTTAACTAAAAAATTCAGAAATTTCATATGAATCGACCTAATACATTTGAATCACTCATAATAACATCTGGCGTATAGTGATTGCTCAGTAAATATTAGCTATTATTATTACTTATTTTGTTACTCTTGGTCACCATACTATTTTCCCCCTGATTTACTCATGTCCTCTATAAAACTACCTAAATAACCCTATCTAATTTCCTTAAAATGAACTGAAATATATAATGACTGCCAATGTTGAGCCAATTTACATTAAGGCTAAGAAAATATTCTGAAAACATTTAATGAAAAATCCTCATAATACATTATTTTCCTATGCCTTTTTATCTGATTTTTCACAACTTTAGTACAAATACAAAGAAGGTTATCGCAAGCAACTGGGGCACTATGTGGGTTTCCGCACCCTACAAGATGACCCCAAACTGGTATGGTATATACATGCTGCCAAGATCCAGAGTGACAGAGAATACAAGAAAGCTTATGAGAAGACTAAAGGAATTCATCACACGCCACTGGACATGATGTCTATTGTTCAAGCCAAGAAATGCCAGACCCTGGTTAGCGACGTTGATTATCGCAATTATCTGCACCAGTGGACGTGCCTGCCAGATCAAAACGATGTGATCCAGGCAAAGAAAGCCTACGAACTGCAGAGCGATGTGCGTATATTATCACCAGATTCTTGGGGAGATGTGTGTCTGTGTGTTCGATCACAGTGTATTCCCTGGGGACATAATTTAAATGGTAATCTTAATAGAACTTAACATTTTTACACTTGATAGTGATAGTAGAATTTTTCCAAATATTTTTTATCTTAGAGAGAATTCCTTCTTATATGTCAAGACCTTACTCATCGAGATGAAAATCTCTGTTATTCTGTGTGATTAGGTAAAAAAATTCGGTCCCAGTTTTTCTGATCCTTCACATTTGCATGATCAGATATCTAAACTTCAGAAACAGATTAAGCATAAGGAAACATTGGATTTCAAGTTTATATGATGCATGTAGGAAAAAATACTTATATCTATACTTATATAGATATAAGTATATTTTTTCTCATTATACATGCATCTAAGGACCTTTTCCTCCTAAATTCCAACAGATGTTATTCTCAGTGGTACATAAAAGGCAGATTTCAAGTGGTGAGCACAGAAACTCAACATCATATTAAAACAAAATTATGTGCCATTGCTGTCTGTCATTTTAATAGTGACACTTGTCAGCTCTGCTCCAATTCCTGTAAGATACTGTGGACTTCTCACAGACATGTGTGCCAGAGATGTAACACCCAAATATTAACATTTAATGTTGATTTTTTAGTTTCATGGAATTGGCCACCTGGCTGATTTAAATAGAGATAGTGTGCGGTTTGCTGGCATTGTGCTCTAGAAGGCAAATTTGACTCCTCTGCACTCTGTGGTCCTGTCCTTCATGCAGAACGTGTATAAATCAGACCTGGAATGGTTGAAGGGTATTGGATGGTTGCCAGAGGGATCTGTGGAAGTAGTGAGAGTGAAGAATGCCCAAAATCTTCTGAATGAAAGGTTGTATCGTATAAGACCTGAGGACCTCAAATTCACCAGCATCACTGATACTCCTGAAGTCATCCTGGCAAAGACCAATGCTCTACAGATCAGTGAGGTAATCTGGGTTCAGACAAATTGAGGAAGTCTTAGTAAAAATTTTAATTGTCAACTTTAAATTGCTAATACCAGCATGAGAATCTTGAAGATACAGGTATCCAGATAGAATGATAGAATTTCATGTTGTCAGTCAATTAACAGTATCCACATTTCATTCACTTAGATAACTCTTTGGTCAATGTAAGTGTGGTGAGCATCTTCATGTTCCACAGATTCTGATACACACGTTGAGACCTTGCCTATAATATAAGTCCACAAGTTAATATGATGATCATAAAGTTGCCACCTTTTAATTGTTATTCAATCATAAAATAAGTTGAAAAGTCCAGGGGCAGCCCCAATATTAGACATTATGATAGCTATTTGGGCCAAGAAAGCCAGGACTTGATTAGCAATGTGGATATTGTAATTACCTGCAAGGTGGCTTTACCTGCCAGGTAATTACATGTGAATAAATAGAAAAGGATCCTTTTACTACCATGTTTCTGACTCATTTCAAATTTATCTCACACGTGAATGTATTCTTGTTGAAGTCACTATTGGAATCTTCTAAATAAAAACACAAATGAGAGCAAAACAAAATTCGATTTACATTTTTATCTGAGACATCCAAAGAGAGCTTTAAATTGCTCCTATAATTTTATTCTTGTGGTAATTGACTTATTTACTAACCAATCATCCTTTGTTTTTCTTTTTTACCAGCCACTGTATCGCGATGCTTGGGACAAAGAGAAGGCTAATGTTAATGTACCAGCAGACACTCCGGTGATGCTGCAGTCCAAAATCAATGCCATACAGATCAGCAATGTGAGGCACTACACATCCCACTTGTTTCATACAGTATTCTCTGCCTCACCGAACCTTTCGGCAGTATACTGCAGAGAGACTTTAGCTTAAGGCATTGCCCTGCCATTCCTCTTATTTCCAGTCTTTAAGCTAGTGATAATTGCTGTGTGTGTGCATGCCTATCTGTGTGCGTGTATTCATATGTATTTAAAATATAGAGATGTGTGTCTTTATCTTTGTTGGAAAGAAAAATGCAGTGATTTCTCCAAAAACACAACAAAAAACATATATATGCATGTATAGTAGTATATAGTTCTATTTTTCCTTTTAAATGCCAAACAATATATTTTTCCCCATTTTTACATGATTTACTGTCTCCTAAATTTCCTTCTTAAAAAAAAAAAAAGTTATTAGGAGAGAATTTTACTGAATTTTGTTAAAAATCTACTGGAACTTAAGTTCGATATGAAACCAGCCTATTTCATAAATCTTGAAGGGAGATTAATTTTCAGTGTTAACTGTTAACGTTTATTCTTGAACACATTAGCTACACTGATTCAGTAGCTCCCTCTTCAGATTGACTGTGGCATTGCAATCTCTATTTACAGAAACAGTATCAGCAAGCTTGGGAAGACATGAAGATGACTGGTTATGACTTGCGAGCAGACGCCATAGGAATCCAGCATGCCAAGGCTTCTAGGGATATTGCCAGTGACGTAAGACCTCCTCCTTGCCCAGCTTTAACAAACACTAAACAGTAGACACACAGGGTTAATGCCGTACTAACCTTTAACTTAATTCTCCAGGAATTATATTTCAGTAGAATGGAGGTCATTGTTATTAGTGTCTTGTTTTAAAATCCCAAATTCAAGAACAATTTTTACAATTTGACAGCTCCCATGTGTCTCTGCTTAGTTCTGCTCCTCTTATGTTTAAGCACAGATTTTTATTTTCTTTTCAATATCATCTTGATAGCAGTTAATTTACAATTACTTAATAGATATTTATGGGTAAAAAGAATTCTGCAGTTTCTTGAAATGCAGCGTGCAGAGGTGTTCCTGTAATAATTTTATGTAGTACGTGAACAAGCATTTTTTAAAATGATTATATACATATTTTTTTAATGTATGCTAGAAAAATACTGATTTTATTCCATTTAAATAAAATTATAAATTTTAAAATAAAAGTTTAAGTTTACACTTTAAAAATAAATTCATCTAAACAAAGAATCAAGTTAACTGAAATTTTGAAGTACAGGTGGCACCTGTTTGTGGCAAAACCTGAGGGAGACGAACAATGATGGAAGTTTGGAAACCCTGGATGAACCTATTTTGGGAGATAATCTAGAGGCACAGTTCTTGCCTTAGAGGGGCTCACAGTGCCCCCCAAAGGGTAATGGAAGGGAATAGAATTATTTTGAACAGACTGTCTAGAAAAACAACTCTTTTTTTCTTCAATTTATATCCACCAGTATCTATATAAAACTGCTTACGAGAAACAGAAAGGCCATTATATTGGATGTCGCAATGCCAAGGAAGACCCTAAACTGGTTTGGGCAGCAAACGTGTTGAAGATGCAGAATGACAGGCTGTACAAAAAGGTCTACAATGACCACAAGGCCAAGATCTCCATCCCGGGGGACATGGTGTCCATCAACACTGCCAAAGAAAGCCAGGCTTTAGCAAGCAACATGGACTATCGCCAGTATCTGCACCAGTGGTCTTGCTTTCCTGATCAGAATGATATCATCCATGCCAGGAAGGCGTATGACCTTCAGAGTGATGTAAGTGTATGCTTGTGAGGGGTGCCTGAGGAGTGAGCGATTCCCCAGGAAGGAAGTTTTCCACAGCTTTGCCTCCTCATTCCTTCCAGTGCTTGGGAAGATACAACTCTCCCTATGTTAGCACTTCTCTTTAGCATTTTATCAAGTTTAATAATGTCCTACCTTGGACGTGTAGTGGTTAGCACATCTGCTTTACATGCACATCCTGGGTTCATACCCCAGTGGAGCCATGGTCCATGGTCTATGGCCATGCCACCCTGAACAAGCCCAATGTCTGATCTAGGAAGCTAAGCAGGATTGGGCCTGGTTAGTACTTGGATGGGAGACCGCCTAGGAAGACCAGGTGCTATAGGCATAAATAATAATAAATAATAATGAAAAAAGAAAAATAATAATTTCCTACCTTACTACTAGTTTATTCAGAAAGTTTTCATTTTCATTGTTAATGGTGCTCCCAAATTTTTCTATAGATTTGCTAACAGGTGCAGTGTTTGTAGTTTATTAAATATAAGAATTTTCATGGTCCTTCAATTATTTATTGAAGAAGGACATGGCTGTAGTTCATAAATTTAATTTCAAAGGTTAATAGCATGCTCCAAACTCACTAGTTTCTCTAAAATTTCTGTTCTTCACAATATGATTTTTCATTAATTTACCTGAAGTATTTTTAGATTTACTCATATTTTATGTCCACTTAATATTTTGGAAATGATGGATTCCCTCAGGTTATTTATCTCTTCTGTAGAAGAGATACCTTTTTAAAATTATCTTAACTTGTTTCCCCAAAGCTTCAAAAGATGCTTTCTCATAATGAATGAGTTTCTTACCAGAAAGTATGTCCATCATTTTAAATGAATTGCCAACTGGTAGATGTAGGCAATTCTCAAGAAATGCTATCTCTTCGTTAACCTGAATCACATAAGTGTATTAAGGAATGCACATCAATTAAGTTCTTAGAGAATGTAATCCTCTTTGAGAATCTCTTCTTCTGAATTTTGGGTATATATCAAACTTTACACAATAAAACATATAATGTCATTCTTCATTATGGTAGAAATTTTCCTACATTTTTTACTCCTATTACTTTTTTACCCTGATATTTATATTCTATTAACTAGTTATTAAAATATTATTCTGAAGAACACAATGATTTTTTAAATAAAATTAATAATTGATATTTAACAATTTTATCTGGTTATCCAATTACCTATGCCTAGGGAAACAAATTTAGATAATCAAAAAAATGCAAATCCCAATTCAAAGGGAGGTGCTATCTTGGAAAAAGAAAACCCAGTTGAGATCAAAATTATGGAGCTAGGGAATTATTCATTATCTTTTAAAAATATTTATTAAGCACACCTTGTGCCAAATATGATAAGCACTAAAGATACAATTGTGAATAAATAAGGAGAAACAAGACAAAGTTCCCGATGTTAGGCAATTCACAATGATAACAAAGATAGATGTTAAATTAGAGAATATCAGTAAAAAATGAGATGGCTGAGAAGGAATGATCGTGGCACTATGAAAGAGAGATGGGGAAAGCTTGTCTAAGGAAGTGCTGATTTAGTGAGGATATGATGGGAGAGGAAGAGTTGGCTCCATCCATGAAGAAGACACAGAATGGCCAACATATGAAAAGCACAAACTAAAAGAAGGTCAACATAGTCAGAATTTGCAGGCCAAAAGGAGGCACATACAAGATGAGGCTGGGAGAAGAGGTAGGCACTGGTTGGTGCTAGATCTTCCCTCACCTTCCAGTCCATGTTAAGGATTTTGGTCATTATCTTAAGTCAATGGGAAGCCAAAGGATAGGAGAATGTTGTGACATCAGATTTGAATTGCGAATTTTGAAAAGATCATTCTGGCTGCTTTGTGGAGAACTTACTGGAGAGCCCATTATTATTGCTTTAAAGTCCACATTGACTAGTATGATGATTACCTAATATTATTCAAAATTTTTTCATGCATCCCCCAAGCAGAGAGCTCTTTCTACATCATTCTGCTTTTTAAAATGTACATAGGCACCCAACACAGACCCCTAGCCACAGAAAACAAGCAGAACAAAACACTGTTGTGCATATGAGGAGTTTGCTGGGCCAGTGCTCAGTTTTTATTATTGTTTATGGAAGATAAAATGTAACACAAAACTGCTTCCTTATTTCACTACAATTTTTTAAAAACTTACTTCTAGTTAACTTTGTTTTCTTTCTCAGAATATCTACAAGGCTGACTTGGAGTGGTTACGTGGCATTGGCTGGATGCCTGATGGGTCTCCCGAACTACTGAGAGTCAAAAATGCCCAGGAGATCCTACTAGATAGTGTCTATCGGACACCAGTGGTGAAACTCAAGTACACGAGTATCGTTGACACACCTGAAGTTGTCCTTGCTAAATCGAATGCTGAAAATATTAGTATTGTAAGTCACCTTTTTCTCTATATTAACATTAAGTTAGTGTTATAAACAAATTATTAATAATTAACCTGGTAATCTAATAATAATGATGATGATAATGATAGCAAGTATTTTAATAAATAATATAGATAGGTTGTTTTATGTTGTTTATTAATTTTAAACAAAAATTCAAAGTATTAATAAAAATTATTAATACAGATTTTATTCAAATTTGAGTAAATTATGTGAAAAGATTCTAGAACATTTTTACCTTAATATGAAAAGATTTGAGATCAGGAAAACTGGAAGTTATGCATTGAAAGTTATGGGGTAATTTTGTTATTACTGACTCTTTTCATAGCCAAAGTACAGAGAAGTTTGGGACAAGGATAAAACCTCGATCCACATAATGCCAGATACTCCAGAAATTAATCTTGCCAGAGCCAATGCTCTTAATGTGAGCAATGTAAGTACTGCAACAGATGTCCTTTTTTGTTTGGAAAGTCACCCAGTTGGTGTTACAATATCACCAATGGAACTCTTCATAGCCAAGGGAGAAAGATTGACTGGATGGAGGTGGGAAAGACTCCTTAGCATCAGCCCTGGACCAGGAGGGAGGAGAGAAGCAGATTCCTGGCTCTGAGTCACTGGGCAAAGCCAGATACTAATGAGCCAATGTTAACATGACAGAAGGGAGAAGGTGATAAGAACAAGAGAGTAGAAAGAGGAATGAAGAGACACGCAAACAAGAAACGGGAATTAATAACATTCAGATGAACTCAAACTGTGAGAATTCTTTGCAAAACTTTACAATTCAATTTTAAAACCTGGATTATAATTTCCAGGAAACTGCAAATTACCAAAATTGACCCCAGAAAAAGAATGAAAATATATTGCAAAAAATTAGGAGGGTTATTAAAGACTTATCTTCCTCTTCTCAAATGCCAGGGTCACCTAGATGATTTCACAGGAGAATTCTTTCAAGGCTTCAAGAAATAAACAAACTATCATAGAGCCCAATGAAAAAAATAAAAGCTATCACGATTACCAAAATTTGTCAGAATAGTTCCACAAAGGAAAACTAGACAAATAATAATGTGGAAAATCTTACATAAAATATTAACAAATCAAATTCATTAGTACATAAATATGATATGACCCAAACAAGTAGAGTTCATCCAGGAATGCCAAGAGAGTTTTATATTCAGAAAGCTAATAATGTAGTAGAACAAAAGAGAATAATTGTATGCTCATTATACTAGATTTGAAGAAGCACGTAACAAAATCCAATATTTATTCTAAATTTTTAAAATCAAATCTTAATAAAATAAGAATAAATGAATATTTCCTCGGCATGATTAAAAGAATAAACTTCAAATCAAAGGCCAGGCTCATCCTCAGTAACTAAGCTTCTCATTTAAATCAGGAATAAAACAAAGATGCCCACTAAAATCACCGTTATTTAACATTTGCTGCAAGTTCTAGCTAAGTGAGTGAGCTTTTCATTAAAGTCAAAATAATTATATAAGTAAGGATAAAAGATAAATATTGGAGAGAAAAAGGTGAAATTATCATATTGGCAGAATAAATTCTTATATGCCTGGGAGAAACAAGGGAATCAGCTTAAAAATCTATTAGATAAAATGTGAGAATTCAGGTATGTGGCAACTCTGCAATTCAGCAAAGTTCAAAAAGGTACCACCTTCATCGATCACAGTTTCTTGTGTTTAGAATAAGTATGACCTTAGAAGAAGGATACAACCTTAGTGTAATTCACCATAGTTTGAAACTTTGCATCTTTCAAAAAATAATAAATGTGAGAGAAAGAGCCTGCCAAGCAAAGATTCCTCACTATGTGCCAAACTGCACCATCAACTCATTATCATGAGTGGCTTGGGAGGTAATTTTTCTAAGGTTGAGGAAAAACAAAATTTTAGAGCACTGATACATTTTTTTCAGATCAGAATCTATATTATGGTGCACTGTACTCTTGTCATCAAGTGACTGGATTGAGAGGCAGTCAGCTCTTCATTTCGACATAGCCTCCTTGGCCTCTTTTGATACAGAGTCATCTTTGGCAGGAGAATTCTGGGAAATCTCCTGTGCTCTCTTTTGCATGATACATTTCCGTATCTGGAAATACCAGAATCCTACTATTGATATGATGATGTAAGCAAGACTAATATTTGAAACTATGCCAAAAGTAAATTTATTAACTTTAGATATTTAGATATTAATGAGAATGGCTTGTGTTTTGGCAGAAATCAAACATCCCATTTGTATGTACATTTCTTTACACAAGTGTCACCATTACCATAATCTTTAAAAAATCTGCTATTTAAAACTCTTCCCATCATTTAGAAAGCATAACATTTTTAGACTATTTGTATGCAATTTATAGGTAACCAAGCAAATTCACGCTAAATTGACTCATTCAATCTTCAAACTAACCACATTAGTAAAAAATTGTAATTTTGTTTTAATCGAATGAGAAATTTGAAACTTAAAAAGATTAAAGAATTTGCCCATGTTCTCAAAGTTAATAGATGAAGAAGATTGGTGTCCAACCAGATTTTTTTTTAGTTCAAATAAAAAATATATTCGACCACATAAGCAAACGAAAATTAATACATATGAGATAATAGTATAATAATATATGTAATAAAAAGAAGTAAATAAAAACAAAAAAAACCCATAATGACAAGTTTTCATTAAGTATTCTCTAATATAAGCATTTAAATGTGGAGAATACTTTTTTTGTACAGAAAACAAGTCAGTTCTTAAAATAGGACCACCCAAAATTCATACAAAAAACTTGAATGAAAATTCATACAAAACCAATCCATACTTATAAAGACAAAATTTACCTGAGCGCTCATATTTCAGACATGTAAAAGCCACAAAACTATCAATAATTGAAATTTACCCCTCATTTCTACACTGTTCAAGTTCTCACACTGATTGATATGATTTCTAAATTATACATTTAAATTACTGTTGTTTGAGTCTTTTTGACATTGCCAATACAGAATATGTCTGCTTAAATATGAATATATATTTAAAATATTATTTGTAAATCAGTCACTTCTTTAATTAACTTCTTTTCACAAACAAAAGACGCTACATTTGAAAAAATGACTATTACTATCCAATTGTACTTCAGCAAGAACATCTAACATTCCCAAACGATATACATCACTAATCACATAAGAAGATCTGAGAAACTATACTGGGGAGAAAACCCACAAATGTAGAAAGGTTATAATTTTGAAGATTACAAAATTGACTTGAATTTAAAAATTAAATAAATCGAATTATTGAATCAAAGAAATTCAATCATAGCCCATTAATGTCTGAACATAAACTTATTCTAAAACTACCAATACAAGAAGCAGCTAAACTCTTTTACATAAACCATGGACAAGTACATCAAGGCTATGATTCAAATTAAAAAGAAAGAACTCCTGTTAAGCCCAGATCTTTGGACTCCAGACACGATCTTATATTACAGTACAGTGTTGCAGAATGATTCTTTCACCTATTCTCTTTTCTTTAACTGGTTCTGGGACTTCAAAATCGTATCCCTCTGATATTAATTCTACTTGAGCCCTTGGTGTTAGTGGTAAATCTAAATCTGGACTGATATTTTGTTTTTTGTTCTCTTCAGAAAATTTACCGAGAAGGTTGGGATGAAATGAAGATGAGCTGCGATGTACGGCTGGATGCCATCCCTATACAGGCCGCCAAGGCCTCCAGGGAAATTGCCAGTGACGTAAGTATGGCCTTGTATAACTTCTCAGTTTTTTAAGCACATCTTTATGTGCATCAAGAGTATACTGTGATCCATCTGCTTTGTTTTTCCATCTCCAGTATAAATACAAGCTTGACCATGAGAAGCAGAAGGGACACTACGTGGGCACCCTCACAGCAAGGGATGACAACAAGATCCGATGGGCTCTCATAGCTGGAAAGATTCAGAATGAAAGAGAGTACCGGATGCAATGGGCCAAATGGAAAACTAAGTTCCAAAGCCCTGTGGATATGCTTTCTATCTTGCATTCTAAAAACTGCCAGACTCTGGTCAGCGACATTGATTACCGTAATTACTTACACCAATGGACATGCCTGCCTGACCAAAACGATGTGATTCAGGCCAAGAAAGCCTATGAACTGCAGAGTGATGTGAGTGGGCTGCATTTTAGGATGAGTTCTTCTCTCATTTTGCCATTACTTTCAGAAAGTTTATGTCATTAAATCCTTGTGTCATCATTTCATATCTTTATACAGCCAAGAATTTGATTTTAGTTATGCCTTATAGTATGGTATCAAAATCACCAAAGCCATGAAAGATCTAGACTTTGTGTCAAGAAATATATGGTAGCGTGAATATAGTTCTTAATTGTTACAGGGTAAAGACAACTACTGTGAAAATAATATTTCTATAGAATTTAAGTAACAACAAAGGTTTGTCATAAGTAAAATATTGGCAGTCCATGGAGAGATGTAGGTACAAATATTATTTTTTAGTTGACACAGTGTTTAAAATTTTCGAATTAAGTCGCCAAGGTTTTTAAACCAGAAAGTTTTGTGTACAAACCTAGGATTTCCCATTTCTCTCGAAAAATTAGAGGATAAGGCTCTGGAGGTGCATTAGCCCTGGCAATAATAACCTAGAGCTGAACTGAAGCTAATCCCTTCTAAATAGAAAATATGTCCCTTGGTTTGTCATACCACCTGACCTCCTGTTTAATTTCCTTATGTTACCTGCCTAGCCGCTTGACTCTGTCATCCTTAAGTTATATTTCTCCATCAGATCAATAAATAGAATAAACAGGGCCATATGGCTAGGGTTGCTGACTTCATCCCGGCCTTATTCTCAACAGGCTATTTACAAGGCTGACTTGGAATGGTTACGTGGGATTGGGTGGATGCCAAATGATTCCGTTTCCGTCAATCATGCCAAACACGCTGCGGATATCTTCAGTGAGGTATTCCAAGATTTTATCCTGCCATTCGGTGCATTTCCTAAGAGACCGAACAAATATATGTGAGCCAAAATGCAGTTATTCCATGTCGGCAATTTAAATAATTTCAATTGCTGTCATTTAAGCCAGGCATACATTTTTCCAAAATAATCCTATATTGTCGCTATGACATAATGGGTCTACATTCATAATAGAATGCCCAGCACCCTTATCGATGCTTGGAATTTTATAGATGGAAAATTTCTTTTTTTCAGAAATAGCAATACACTTGAGAGAAGTTTGTCCAGTTGAAAAAATTGTATTGAGTATTATGATACACGTAATGATATATTACATGACTTTGGGAGCTAAGCAAACCTGTTACTTTAAAATCTGTGGTAGATGTAAGGAGCCAACCCATTTGTTAAAAAATAAAATGCTAAGAAGAAAGTCAAATTGCTAAAAAGACGCCATTCAAATATGATGCTTTACACTTCTGGTAGAGAAAGGTCCTTAAATTTAGCATATCCTTCTCAGCTCACACAGGATCAGAGACTACAACTGTCTAAAAGATATTTTCTTTCCCATAGAAAAAATATCGCACAAAAATAGAAACTCTGAACTTTACTCCTGTGGATGACAGAGTTGATTACGTGACAGCGAAACAAAGTGGTGAGATCCTAAATGATGTAAGTACATGTCTGCGGTTCTAAACTTGCCCAATCATGAAGAAGTTTTTTTTCAAAGCTTTTTCACCTACTTATACTTGGCAATACAATTATTGTCTGAGATATAGATTGTAATCATTGATGCTAGCATTTGCTTACATTGTGTTCTTAGCATCAAGTAACTTATTCCCTTGCCTCTCATTTCTAGATTAAATATCGGAAAAATTGGAATGACACCAAATCAAAGTATACCCTCACAGAGACCCCTCTGCTGCTCACTGCCCAGGAGGCAGCCCGGATACTGGACCAGGTATGGGTCTTACCCGGATGCCTTGGACTTTGCGTGGGGATGGAGGACCATAACATAGTTGTCGGAAATATCTGTACACAACATACTCCTCCACTCTGACTCCTTGGTGTAACTCTTTGTTGTGGCCCTCTGTCTTCTAGCACCTCTACAAAGAAGGCTGGGAGAAACAAAAAGCCACAGGTTACATTTTGCCTCCAGATGCTGTGCCATTTGTTCATGCGCATCACTCTAGTGATGTTCAGAGTGAGGTAATTCATCTTGATATGAGTGCGCGTTGCAAAAGCTGGACCTTGCCCATCAGAGAACCCAGTTATGCTAAGGCATAGCATGGTGGACTGTTCCTTGTTGGCTCGGCAGGCCTGCTGGGTTTGGGGGTGGTTGGAGTACGTGCTCCCTTCTAGTCTTTTTCCCATGGGCTTTCAGCATTTTTTCTACCCTTGGCTTCTTTAAACGCTATTATTTGCGTTCTTTACTTTTTTAAAATTTATTTTTTAATCGAGGTATAATTGACATATAACATTATATTAGTTTCAAGTGTACAACATAATGATTCAATATTTGTATATTTTTCAAAATGATCTCCACAATAAGTCTAGTTAACATCCATCACCATCTTCACTTTTTCCTCTATTCCCTGGTTTTTCTAAAACCTCTAGACCTTTAGATAGAACAGAATTAGACTTAGAAAACAAATACAGGTTTTCTATTTTAAAACTGATATTTAAATTGATATTTCCTCATTCTTAAAATTTATTTCAGTGCTTTTTTATTATTTCTTCTCGGGGTGGGGGGTGTGTGACACAAAAAGCTGGGAGGCTGAATTTGCTGATGTTTAAAGTCCCTTTTGCCCTGTGTACTTATCAAAGCTAATGGAATCTCTGTGCTTCTTCCCACCAGCTGAAATACAAAGCTGAACATGTAAAACAAAAAGGTCATTATGTTGGTGTTCCAACCATGAGAGATGATCCTAAACTGGTTTGGTTTGAGCATGCGGGCCAGATTCAGAATGACAGACTATACAAGGAGGACTATCATAAAACAAAGACCAAAATCAATATACCTGGTGACATGATGTCGGTGTTGGCCGCCAAGGAGGGGCAGACCCTTGTCAGTGATATTGATTACCGTAATTACCTGCACCAATGGACATGCCATCCAGACCAAAACGATGTTATTCAGGCAAAAATGGCCTATGAACTACAGAGTGATGTAAGCGCCTTTTGTTTCTTAATTAACTAGAAAAGTATGGTATACTCTGAGAATGATAAGCAGCATTCCAGAACCACCAGTCTTTGAAACTTGGAGCCATAAATATTTAGTTTTTTCCAAGAAGGGAATTGAAGCTTGATGCGATGTGGAGAAAGACTGGGCGCAGTGACTGGGTGACAGCTTTGCCTTCTGGCTGTGCATTTCTGAATAACTTTCAAAGTCAATTTTTTTGAAACTCTGGTGTTTCTATACTATTGGCATCAGCAACTCCTCATTCATATTTGCGTGAAAAATTATCAACTCACTTAAAATAATGATGAGCTTTGGTGGGAATTAAGATTGAGTTGGGATTTCGACAACATTTCATAATAGCATAGTGAAGTACCTGGGACTGCCCCATTCTTGCTTTGCCAAGCACTTCATTCTGCAAGGCATTAATGAAGCAAAACAAAAACAAAAGGGACACAAACTACTGATGAGCTACATGAAGGCCCAGAATTTCTGACGCAGAGCTTTGGTGAAGCTAGGGAAAGAATGCGACTTAGGCCTTGTACTGAAGCCTGAATCAATATCTCTACCTGACACCAGCAGTCTGTAGGAAACTGAAACATGATGCATCAACATGATGCTCAGGTGCACAAAGGAGCTGACCTACCTGCATCTTCTCATCATCATCAAAACAAAAACAGGAAGTCAAAGCTTACCTGTAGCACAGGGTCTGGAATTAAACCTCCCACCTCACTGACCCATGCAGCAGGAAGGCTATCGTGGAACTTTAATCAGATTAGTGACTCCGCTTCATCTGGTATGGGCGGGTTGGGAGAATCCAGGAGCTAGGTGGGGAAGGTGAGAGACAGGCTTGACCAGAGGGTTGCCTCCTCCTACCCTACAGCACATGAGCATTTACTTATGTAATTTCCTTTATTCTGGATGTACCTCATATTTCTATATTACTAAATACACTAAGTCCATCTAAAATTTCAACCTCCTTGGTATAACCTTTGTTTATACTCATTGCTGAAAACAACAGCCCCCTGCCCTTACTTCCCATAGCACCTGAGTGGTCTTGACCTCACAGCACTTACCACTTTCCACTTTGTAAAGGACTTCTCTCTATGTCTAGATCTTCTTTATACTTATCCCTCAAAGCACCTAGCACAGTACTTCATACATAGGAAGAGGTTCCAGAAATATTGCTTAAGTGAACAGATAAAATCATAATTGGATCAATGAGACAATAATCATGGGAGGAAATCCTTTAAAACCTGAAAAAAAAAATATTTCTAATCTGCTGTCTGTAACCTTGTTCTGAGTCATTTATTCCCGCATCATATCTCTCTTCCTGCTCTCAGAACATCTACAAAGCCGACCTGGAATGGCTCCGAGGCATTGGCTGGATCCCCCTGGATTCTGTGGACCATGTGAGGGTTACTAAAAACCAAGAAATGATGAATCAGGTACAAAAGCCTATTCTTCTTACCTAATACCTGGCCTCCTTACCTGCCATGTGGGAATAGGTACCCTGTAGGGGGAGACCTGTCTTCATCTCTGTGTCTTTGCAGGTAAAATATAAGAAAGCTGCTCTTGACAACCATCCTAACTTCACAAGTGTGGTAGATCCTCCAGAGATTGTTTTGGCCAAGATTAACTCAGTCAATCAAAGTGATGTAAGTTTGCTATGTGTACAATGAGGCATATAGACTGGGAGCTAGTGGTATATCGCTGAACAGATTGGCTTAACTCCAGATAATTGCTTGTAAGAAAATGAGATTGGAGGATTATAAAATGATCTTTGGGAAAGAATGTCTTAAAAGCCACTATTAAGTGGTATAATTATACCCGCTTTTAGACAGTATCCATATTCTTGTCCAAAATTATTCTATTATATTAGCTGAAGGACTGAAATTCAACCAGGTAGTTCATTTTAATCTCTTCATGTAGACTGATTATTATCTTGCTGGGTAGATCCTATGAAACTTTAAAAATACATTTGTAGTAAGGTTTTGTTTGGTTTTCTCTCCTTAGGTAAAATATAAAGAAACATTTAATAAATTACTAAAGGGCAAGTATATATTTTCTCCAGATACACCATATATCACCCACTCCAAAGACATGGGAAAGCTCTACAGTACCGTAAGTTCTATTTATGTGACATACAAGTCAGTTCCTAATTGTAAACTCTTGTCAATATTCATGTTTTGGGATGATTTTGTGAACAACTGAACTTATAGTGAGATCAATTACTTTTTGTTGTATTTAGTCTTGTTTATTAAAATTAGCGTATTATTCAGAGAGAGTAACATTTATTCAGCTGGTATTTTTTGAGCTGCTGTGATGTGCTAGGCCCTGTAGGAGGCACTGAAGAGCTAAAGCTCCATGAGACAAGCCCTTCAGGAGCTCACACAAGTGAGAGAGACAGACATACAAATGAATAGGTAGATAATAATGTAGCAAGTCCTGTACCAGCTACCAGAAAAAAAGAGAGGAAAGGCTGGCCCTCTTCGGCAATCATGTACAAACATCTCCAGCCAACAAATGGAGGATTTGTCCTCTAAAGTTTAGTTCAACTAGCTTAAAGGATGATGTATGTGTGCATGCTCAATGGGAAGCGATCTTTTGTGATTCTCTCCCTACCTGCTAATTTGTTTTGACTTTTATAACTGTAAATATAGTTAAACTCAGTATTAAAATGTCCCAGAATCTGTAGCTTTCCTGTGCAACAAGCCAAAAGATTATAACTTGTTAATAGGTACCAATGGCTCTAAATAAATATTTAAGCCTCACCTTTAAATATTTCACCTTGATTTTAACCAATTTCTTTTTAGTGGTATCTGAAAGAAATCGAAGGCAAACTTCCATTGACACAGATTTCTTTGTTCTAGATACTGTACAAAGGGGCATGGGAGGGGACCAAGGCCTATGGCTACACCTTGGATGAACGCTACATTCCTATTGTCGGAGCCAAGCACGCCGACTATGTGAACAGTGAGGTCAGTAGGACATTTTCCTCTCATAGGTTTGAGAGTCTTTATTGGGGAGCAAGGGGCTGGTTTAAAAATCCCAGTGGTTCTCAACGTGGCACCTACTTTACAGCTTAAATACAAAGAGACATTCGAGAAGCAGAAGGGTCACTACCTGGCTGGAAAAGAAATCAGTGAGTTCCCTGGTGTGGTTCATTGTCTGGATTTCCAAAAGATGAGGAGTGCGGTAAGCAAAGCTCACTTTGACTTTGTTTCTGATCTGCCTTTTGGTTTGAGGTTAGCGGGACGGAGAAGTGCGAATGAGTCAGTCTTGAGACTTTCCCCCATCCCTTGTGCGTGTTAGATGACTTTGAGCTTCCAGCCTCCCTCCTCCACTACCAAACACACAGTGAGGGCTCTGTACTTGACGACAAGGTCACTATTTACCTTGTATTATAAAAGGATGGGAAATTTTAAAAGAAGAATATATTAAAGTATCATTTTTTAACCTTAGTGTATACTAAATACACTGATCTATATTAGAAATAAGACTCTAAAAGAGATTGATCTGAATAATTTACATTTCTCTTTCTTATTTTTGTCTTTAAAAATGTTATTCTTTAGTTGAACTACAGAAGAGATTATGAGGACACCAAAGCAAATATCCATATCCCCAATGATATGATGAATCACGTGCTGGCTAAAAAATGCCAATACATCCTCAGCGACCTAGAGTACCGACACTACTTCCACCAGTGGACATCTCTTCCGGAAGAACCCAATGTTATACGGGCCCGAAACGCACAGGAGATCTTGAGTGATGTATGATGTCTTTTCTACAGCTAGACTTAATTACAGGCTTCAGGCAGCCCTGCCTTGGCCCCCATGCTTTTCAATACAAAATGGCATGAGTAACCACTTTTTGGTGTAAGAATCCCCCTGAGCCATGAGACACCTGTGTTAAATATTTAGTCTGTTTAATACTAGGCTAGGACTTAGCTATTGCTCTCCTCCTAAATTTCTTAGGCGAGAATGTTAAAGACTGCCCAGCTGCTGAGAGGCCCATCCTATGACCATGAAGCAGGCCCTGAGCATGGCCACAAGCTAATAGGAAATCATCAAAATGTTCAACTGTAAATTTAGTTAGTACCTATCATCTTTCACTGTTTCTTCTTCCTTGCAGAATGTGTATAAAGACGACTTGAATTGGCTGAAAGGCATTGGATGCTACGTTTGGGATACACCCCAGATCCTCCAAGCCAAGAAATCATACGACCTCCAGAGTCAGGTGAGCCCATCTTCCTAGATAGACTAGCTCACTGTGAATCAATGGAATCCATGGTGAGGTATTGGCAAGGTTGTCCTTGTGCCCAGACAGAGAAAGCTGCTCTGACAGTGCATGACCAAAGGGAACCAAAGACTTGCTGCCCGGTACAACCTCTCCTGGTGGCCTGCTCTAGTGCTGGACCTTCTCGGTTTGAGTCTCTCTATAGTTTAAGGCATTACACATTTCTAATGAAAAGTTATCTGGGAGGCGTTTCATAGTGAACTACTCTCAGCATCGATACCTTAGTTGATCAGGTTAACTTGCAGAGAGTAGAATGCAAATGCATACTTTGATCATGAGTAAGTAAGTTTTGAAGTAAAAAAATAGCTATTTGAAAAATCCCCCAGCATATGGCTCAGCTCTGATATGGCAAACTAATAAACTATCAAAATTAAAGGGTTGCTGTCAGGGGTGGGATATAGGCATGGAAAATATGACAAAAGGAAGGAGGCAAAAATCTAGACCCACTCTTAGTCAAGAGAAACTATTAGTTTTGGCAGCCATACAAAGTCTGCAAGACTGTATAGTGATAGCCTCTTCATTAGGATTAAAGCAGAAACCCACATCTAAGTTGGCGAAAACTGCTACAGCTGATGGCAGACCTGTATTGTACCATATTTGATGACTTTTGTTTTTCTTCACAGATACAATACACAGCGGCAGGTAAAGAAAATCTGCAAAATTATAATCTGGTCACCGATACACCCGTTTATTTGACTGCTCTTCAAAGCGGCATTAATGCCAGTGAGGTGCGTCTGTCTTATCTTCTTGTCCAGAACAAACGTCTTTACGTATTTTCAAACAGCAGAAATAATAACCCATCATTTTTTGTCTGTAGGTGAAATATAAAGAAAATTATCACCACAATAAGGACAAATATACGACAGTTGTAGAAACAGTGGATCATGACAGAATCAAGAATCTGAAGGAGCTTTACAGCAGTGTGAGTTGAGTTTTTCTTTTCTCTTGCATTTGAGTTGCCTTTTTTCCTCTTTGTAGACAATAAGAAAAGGGATAGGCACTCTACTTCCAAAGATTTGTCCAGTTTTTACCTGGACCTTCCAATTCCTACTTTACCTTATAAATTCTCCTACTCACAATTAAATAAGCCTTAATTTGAATATTACACTATTGCACACAGTTGACACAAGTTGAGCAACATCTTCCATTTTGCGGGCAGGTACTGTTGACATTATTCTTTCTTGACCCTGAATTTGTCCTTCTCTGGCTTTTCCAGTGGCCAGTGGTTTACAGCCCAACCAAAGCACTCTTTTTTTCCTCCTCTGAACTGATTAACACACATTTTTTAATCTTCATTTTGAAATAATTCAAGATTTACAGAAAAATTGCAAACATAGTACAGAGAATGCCCGCATAGTTTTCTCTGTAGTTCAGTTATCAAAACTAAGAAATTAACATTGTTGTAATGTTAATTATAGACTTTATCCAGACTTCACCAGTTTTTCCACTAAGGTGCTTTCTGTTCCCAAGGCCAGTCCAGGATCCCACATTGCATTTAGTTTTCATGACTCCTTAGTCTCCTTCAATCTGATCGTTTCTCAGTCTTTCCTTATCTTTTTCGGATCCTGACACCTTTGAAGAATACTGGTCAGTTATTTCGTAGAAATGTCCCTCATTTTATTTCATATGATGTTTTCTCAGGATTATATTGAGAGTATGCATTTTTGGCAAAAATAACACAGTAGTGATGTGCCCTTCTCAGTGCATCATAGCAGGTGGTTCATGATGTCAACTACAGGGGATGTTGACCTTCATCACTTGGTGAAGTTGCTCTCTGCCAAGCTTCTCCACTATAAAGTTGCTATTTTCCTCTTTATTATTAATAAATATCTTGAAGGAGATCTTTCGGAACTATGCAAATGTCCTATTTCTCCTCAGACTTTCTCTCACATCCAACTGCATATATTTTTTAAAACCGAGTTCATACTGATTTCTCCAATGCAATTCAACACCACAGGGTTCATTCTAGCCTTCTCCCTTTCTTGATCTATAACTTCTTTTTCCAACTTTGTAACTTTCTTTTTCCTTTTCGGTGAAAAGCCTGACTCTCATTATCTATGACATATTTACTTATTTGTGCAACCCTTGTATGCACATAAAGTAACTTCAGAATTGCTAACCTATACCCGTGAGAAACAAATTTACTAGAGTACAGTACTTTGTGTACAGTTATTTTTGTCTGTAGTCTTAGAGTATCCTGTCAAAATACCATTTTCTAAAATAAATTAGTTCTTTTCCTCCCCATTTCCTTCACTGTAGTCTTGGTATACATTTGTAACACAATTAGATCTATTTATTACAGTTTGTATTCCATTTTAGTCGCCTCCCTTATTCTAATTGATTTTTTATTTTAATTTATATACAGTAAATTTCATGATTTTTGGTATATAGTACTATGAGTTTTGATAAATATATAAAATCATGTATTCGCCACCACAGTCAAGATACAGAAAAATTCTGTATCACCTCAAATTTCCCTCCTGCTGCCTCTCTCCTCTCCCCTTTCCTATCCCTAGAGTTTTACCTTTTCCAAAATGTCATTTAAATGGAATTGTATAGTATGTAGCCATTAGGTTTGGCTACTTTTTCTTCGCCAAATGCATTTATGTATTATGTACATTGCTGCATAAATCATTAGTTTATTCTTTTTGTTGCAAAATGGTATCTCATTGCATAGACATACCACAGTTTATCCATTCACAGTTGAAGGACACTGGAGTTGTTTCCAGTTTTCACCAATTATTAATAAAGCAGCAACCTATGTTTGCATATAGCTTTTTGTCGTCATCTATCCTATGGCATATTTACTTCGTACATAAGTTTTTATTTCTCCTGGGTAAACAAATACCTAGGATTAGACATGAACATATTTTGAGCTCCCACTAGCTACATAAAAGTAGGGAAAAGTCAACAGGTTTTTTTTTTATAATGTTAGTGGTTTTCATCCTCCAGGAATTCTTAGACCTATAGGGAATGAATATAGTATCAAAAAATCTGATAACTGTTAAACTATGATAAGTACTATGGTAAAGAACAAAATAATGGATTATGAAATTACGCTCATGGTATTAAATCAGTTATTCACTTAAGAGTACTTGGATCCAACAGAGTGAGACTATCCGGAGATTGGTAGGGCATGTCTGAGGACAGAAATGGAGGAGGGGGAGGGAACCAGAATGCGTTTTTCCATATTCACAAGAAGATTTTTAACCCCTACAGAACGTGTACAAGGAGGCCTGGGATAAAGTGAAAGCCACCAGCTACATTCTGCCTTCCAGCACCATGTCCCTGACACATGCCAAGAGCCAGAAGGATCTGGTGAGCAAAGTAAGTCAAGTACAAATGTGATAGCCTTCTCATCCACTCTGTGCCCTCCCTTGCTGTCTACTCACAGGATTTTTCTGCCTGATACATGTGTTGCCCAAAAGTACCCCCAACATTTCCATAGGGTTATACCAGCGAGTAATTCTAGATGCTCAGTCGTCACAAATTCTGCGCACTTATTTCTTCCTCTCAAGGGCCCTGAAGTCTAGAGAGAATCACAAACACTTGCATGAAGGACACAGATGTGGCCTTTTAGGTTACCTGCCTACAAATAACATAGATAGATATACTATTACAGCCAGAAGTGAAGATAGGTGGAAGACATAATATACCATACAAAATAGACTCTTTTTAAATAGAATTATGTGGGCTGTAGTACAAAAACAAATCAATGAATGTGATAACTGGTTATTACACCAGCCTCGAATAAATGATTAAGAAGTAAATAATTATCTTTATAACTATGAAATATAAAAATTAAAAAATCTTTGAAAATCTGCTTTTTTAAAGCGGAAATTTTCTTAAGATAGACATGATTGCAAAAAATCCTAAATCACATGAGCTGTTTAAATATAATATAAAGTCTTATGACCTTTGCCCCATTATCCCTAAAATGTTCTTATGTAAAATCTTTTATTGTAAAATTTCCTGTAACTTTCAGTGCAGTTCTAATAAACACAGTTCTCTTTTAGAAACTTTACCTCTTTTAGAGACATTTACTTCTTAATTGTGAACATTTTGTATAACATTTTAGAACAATATTTCTCAAACTTTTTTAAGCAAAACCCACAGAGAGAAATTTATTTTATATTGCAAATTAACACACACACACCTGAAGTTTACGTAAGTTCTTTCTGACATGTTTTAACTTTAACGAAGAAGATTTACTGCTACACTAAAGACAATACACTCTAATCATTTCAATTATATTCTATTCATTTAAAAAGTTAGTGACCCAGTAAATTGACTTTACTACCCTCTAATGGACCTAGAGATGCATAGTTTTAAAAAAGATTTCATTAGATAGTATATGAAATTAATTTAATTCTTACCTGGAGGAAACTGAAACATATGACTTTGCCCAGCCCCAACTATTTGGAAGACTGCAAACAGACTAGCCCAAAGGAGTCAGCTTTTCATTTGGGAAGAAAAGTTTTGTAGGTAGGATTTTAGAAAGCTCAGCAGGGGCTTTTTCCTTTACTTATGAAAAAAAATTATAGGGGCAGGATTTTCGACAACATGTTTTTGGAACAAGGTGTGATACAACGAAATCAATTCCTTAAATGAAGATTCTAACAGTTTTTTTTAAAGCTCCTTTGAATACAGTCTTCCTTATAGATGAAGAATGAGTTAGATGTAAGGAGCAAGGGAATCAATGTTCTGGAAAATTCTGATGAGAATTTTGGTTGGTTTCTAGTTAGTGAAGAGCTTTGCAAGAATTCTAACACAAATACTTCCATCTCTCATATTTTTACTGAGATGTGGGCCCCTGAGTTGTGAGAATATTATTATCTGATCATGTGCTAGGAGATGATATCTTAGTCTCTGTAAGGGCATTACCTCTTGGTTCAAGAAATCATGCAGCATTAATTAATAGATAATATGGCTTATGAATGAAAAGTTGGTTTTCCCATAGAAATTGGTTGCACTGTATTTTTGGAAAACCTTATAGAAACTGAAACTCAAAAATTGTGTGTCTTAAGCGCCTGGCTTGCTGATTATTAAAAACAAAGAAATTCCTGAGCACACTTTTCATCTTTCACTTGTGATTAAGAAAAACAAAGCCATTATCACAGAAGAGATTATTTAAAAATTACATAATCTTTGAAATGAGTTAGTTGCAGTAGCAGTACAAGTACTAGTATTGGTATAAAAGTATTAAAAAACAGCAACTAAAATTGTATAGCTCTACAGTTTAAAAAGTACTTTCAGATATAGTCTGATGTAAGCCTCAGGATAACCTGTGGCAGGTATGACTGCTGTACCTCTACGTCTGTGCACAGATGAGGAAAGAAGCTCAGAGAAGTGGCGGCCCCAAGTTGGCTGGATCTCAGAGTCTCATGCTCTTATAACAATATAGATCCATTATCCCCCCAAATTGTGTTTCTTCCTTTGTGCTTTTTCTCTATAGAACAAATATCGGGAAGACTATGAAAAGTTCAAAGCTCTTTATACTTTACCAAAAAGTGTTGAAGATGATCCAAATACAGCACGATGTCTCAGAGTTGGCAAATTCAACATTGATGTAAGTAATTTCAAAGGGCTTACTTCAAATTGAAGCCAAGTGATACAGCCATCTATTATAAATAGAACATTTTCTATTAAACAATGCATGTGACATTGATTGTGCATAAGTGAAGAAGCTAAGCGTTATTTCAGCCCATGGTGCTTCCCCCACCCCTATGAATCTATAGAAAGTGTTGGAAAATTCCAGTCCCCACCCTGCCCCCAAATGATTGCTGTAAGTTGGTTTTCCTGACTACTCTGGTATATAAGAAAGCCGCGTGTCACCATGATGCTGAGAACAATTTCCTGTGTAACTGGCACATTATTTTAACTTCACAGCGCTTGTACAAGTCAGTTTACGAACAGAACAAGATGAAAATCCACACAGTGCCCGACATGGTAGAGATGGTTACTGCGAAGGATTCTCAGAAGAAAGTCAGTGAGATCGATTACCGCCTGCACCTCCATGAGTGGATTTGCCACCCTGACTTGAAAGTCAACAGTCACGTCAGAAAAGTCACAGATCAGATCAGCGACGTAAGCCCATTGCTTATAAATGTCCCCTCTCCCCAGCCCCACATGCCAATCCTAAAGAGAAACAAGCTCGCCTATTTCTTCACCTCAGCCTTCTTCCAGTATTGTTTTTTCTCTATACCATGGGTCTGATTGGAATTCAGAGCTGTCTCTGGAAACAAGGCTCTGTGTGCCAATGTTTCCATGGCACCCTTGGCCTCATTGCATAATGCTTTTAGTTTTTATTCTATGAAGTCATTCTTAGTCCAGAAGGTGCTCATCCTCAATCTTTGATGTTAAAGTTACAGTGAAATTTTATCTTGCTGATCCCCTTTATCTATTTCCATTCTCTAGATTGTGTACAAGGATGACCTCAACTGGTTGAAAGGCATTGGTTGCTACGTCTGGGACACTCCTGAAATTCTCCACGCCAAACATGCTTATGATCTACGCAATGACGTGAGTTGCCTGTTTGTTTGTTTGTTTGTTTGTTCGTTCTTTTTTAGTTTTGTCTTTTTTAAAGTATGTTTCCTTCCCTACGTAGTCTAGAGTCGAGGGGAGAGTATGTAAAGTATGGACGTTGTCACAGACCAGCTGTGTCTTACTTGGTTATTAGGATGGCTGAGCTGGAGAAAGATGCTAAGGAATAGAGATCAGCCATTTCACAGGGATGCATATAGCATTCTTATTCAACAATGCAGTTGAGCTGTCCCACTGTTCTCCTCTCCACCTTTTGGACTATTTTAGATATATTAGTGAGCTCATCATTTTGATTATAGGAAAATCTCATTTGTTAGGAGTTTGTGATGCTACAGACAGTATCTATTTGTAAAGAGGGGATTTTCTATGCAAATTAATACCATAATCAAGATTTCAGTAAGAAAGCTTTAGTGTTCCTAGAAGAACAATTATCAAACCTCCTAGAAGACTCTGGAAACTCCATAACAATAAGCATTGATTATCAAACCTCCTAGAAGACTCTGGAAACTCCATAACAATAAGCATTGATTATACGATTGTCATAAAATTCAAATGTGTCCTGGTCTGTTGAATAAGTGCTGATGAATGTAATAAGTGCCATGAGTTAAAAATAACCAAACTCTCTGTGAAAACTAGAAATTTCTAATATAATGAATGGTATAACACTGGTCTATTTTCTTCCTCTCGGCAGATCAAGTACAAAGCTCACGTGCAGAAAACAAGGAATGACTACAAATTGGTCATGGATACTCCAGTCTATGTTCAGGCAGTCCAAAGTGGGAAACAACTAAGTGATGTAAGTGCCCACAGGGGAAGTTACTGTGGACACTGATGAAGACAGAGCCACCATTCAAGCAGAAGTGGCAAAAACAAAAGACTGGGCTGTGCCTGGCTTTTTCTCATTGGGAAGCCAGAGTTCTAACTGGGAAACCAGAGTTGGTACCTTAGAAAGTACTTAAGATTCTGTTCTTGTTTCCTAAAACCCAATGTGTTCAAGTAGCTCCCTGGGGAGGAGTAATAAGTGATCTAAGTCTATAAAGTACTTGGTGTTTTAGAGCTTCCAAAGTTGCTTTTTGTATTGTCATATTACGGGCAACAGTTTATGTGTTACTGCCTAGACCTAATAAATTAGAGCTAACTGAAGTAGAATGAGAAGGAAGTAGGCTCTGAAGTTAGAAATGTGGATGGAGTCCAGCCTCAGCCACTCATAATCTACGAGGCTTGGGAAAAGCACATAACCCTCTGAGCCTCAGCATCCTTATCTGTATAATTGGAAAATGGATGGAAAATACTCATTATAATGCCTGACGCAAAGCAGGCAAAACAGGTACAAAGCTGCTCTGTTTTTATTCATCCACAGGTTAATAAATAAATATCATCCCACCGATAAATTAGAATATTGAGACCGATTATTCTGGAACTTGTAGTGGCAAAATGTCGACTCTTCCTCATGTCTGAGCTGACTCTTCCACTTATTTCTCAGTATGGAATCTATATACTGGTCCCATGGGACAAAGCACAATAATATATCAGAGTTCTCTGGGCAAAGGGAAGCAGATTACTTTTTTTTTTTTTAAGAGACTTGGGTTTCCATTTACTTAGCTTCTTTCTAACAATGCTGTCTGAATCAACTCACTCTGCTCTCTGCATCCAGGCTGTCTACCACTACGACTACGTGCACAGTGTCAGAGGCAAAGTGGCTCCGACTACAAAAACCGTGGATCTGGACCGGGCCCTTCATGCGTACAAGCTCCAGAGTGAGGTGGGCAGTGAGAACTCGACCAAGTGCCTGGCAGAAATCCAGAACACAGCTTATAAAGGCTAGGCCATTGGCCTCTAGAAGTGACCGCCACTTGGGCATTTTCTCAGCCTGGACTTGTAAATTGTAAATGTTGTTCTATATTGTCGATGCTGTTCCATTCACATGAGTTTTTTTAAAAAAGCAAGAACTAAAAAATCTCAGTGCATAGCCTGTCTTCCCTCTTGGCAGGGAGCAAGCAAGCAATGGGCATTTTTGGAGCAATGTTTACAAGTTACAATGAAGAGGGCCAACTACTACACTGCTCTCCAAAAGCATGAAATCAAGATGATGAAGACAAGGCATATAATCATAAAAGACTATTAACTATAAAAAATAAACCAGAAATTGCCGTTGGAATTCAGACGAGAAAGAACCTGGATCCCACTCTCATATTTAATATCGCTAGTCTGTGTTACCTGATGGTGCTACTTTGGTTTCAACCTTTAACACTACTCTCCTACATTGACTGTTAGAAGTAATTTACCTTTTAATATTTTAAATACGATTCTTACTCCTATAGCTACCCTGAAAGACAGACTATTTAAGGCCACAGACGGAAACTCCTTTCCACCTTCTGCCAGGAATATGAACATCCTGCCCACTTCATAGCCTGAGGGCAAGGCTGTGTTTAGGGAGGGGTGGTATTCCAAAGATGGTCTTATAATTATGACTGTCTCCAGGATTAGTGATGTCCTGAGTATCGCCTAAGGATGGGGTGGACAGCAAAGGTGACACTCGACTGCCTGTTTTCTCTACTTTTCCCAAATTCTTGCAAGATGCCGTGCAGTCAGCTAGGCATATGTTCTGAAGCATAGAATTATTTTCTATAAGCACCTTCAATTGTTGCTCTCTTTTCCTAAAACAATTGGTTAACAAGTAATCTGATTCATTGCCTGATTCTGAGAGCTTATTTAATTTCTCTGAAATCAGTTCAGTGGGCATAAGTATATTAAGTGTCTAATCAAAAACCTAATATGAGCTGGATATAGCTTGTTTGGCTTAGATCAGTTATTTGATGTATATGTCATTTAACCTGTTCTTCCTCATTCTGGCAGAATCTGTACCGAGGAGCTGGCCTGCGCTCCCTGCCCACTGGGTATAAGCTTCCAGTCGACACCCCTCACTTCAAACACTCCAAGGACATCCGATACATGAGTAGTTATGTGAGTGCTCATCTCCTCAGTTAAGATGGGGTCTAAATAGGGAGGTGGGCACTAATATTTATTAATAGCCTATTCTCATATCCCCATCCTACCTTGAAGGTTCAGCATGATAAAATTACAGGAGCTGAGGAGGAGGGCAGCACATTTGTTAGAAGTGCTGTGAATTGGCTTGCTCCTTTAGTTCAGCAATGCCTGATAGCCCAGTGGTTAGCAGAGGACTTTCATGGGATTGCCTCTGCGCAACTCAGTTACCTTGGCTCAGGGCTCATGGCTACCGTGATGCCTCTACTTCTCAGATGAATCCCAAGCCATGTACAGGAAATGCAAACTCACACAGCCACTACTGATGTGTGGCAATAGTATTGTCTTCCTTCTGTAAAGTTTCATTGAAACAGTATAACATCGCTGTGTATTTCTTTGAAAAGAAAGGACTTCTTGCCTAGCTACTGGCTCTGATACTTGTCTCACTACTTACCCTCTGTAACCATTTCATAGAAAGCTCAAAGGGGTAGATACTCTCTCACTACCTGTAGCTTGCCCAGGTGTTAGCTCTGACACCAACCTTCCCCACTTTTTAAAATTGCTAGGTGGGACTTGGTACATTTACCTCAAGGGCAAGGCCTAGAGAAGTTTTGGATATCCCAGGGACTCCGGCCTGCAGACCGTACCCACGAACCAGCTGAAAAAATAAACTCTCCCTTCCATGTTGCCCTTCAAAGTCCTGGGAATCGAACCTGTTGGCCAAGCAAGGTTCAATAGCCAGTGGCCCAATAACATGATTTCCAAAGCAGAGTCACAGATTTAATAATTTAACATGTAATTTTCTAATCTGCTCATAAAGCCATTCAGGCTTCAAAATATTCTCTTGTTTCTTCTCTGCATTTCCAAAATCACTAGCCATTTGGGACTAAAAATATAGATTTTTCTTGCATTTTGCATACCTGCCTACAAACAGATTTCATCCAGGCAACCTTGAATTTTATTCCTTTCTGGACCTGGCTTTATTAGCCAACAAAATAATTTTCAAGACTCGGATTGTTATGGAAATTATGTCAATGGATTTTCCTTATACTTAATGCTTAGAGAGTAATTTTCAAATGAAAGCGACAGCTCTTTTTTACTTGAGAAATGTAATGCTTCTCTTTGTTTACCAGTCAGTGATCTCATTCTGACTTTGCTTTTGCAGTTCAAGTACAAAGAAGTTTACGAACACATCAAGGCAAATGGGTATACACTTGGCCCCAATGATGTTCCTTTTGTCAATGTCCGGAGGGTCAACAATGTTACCAGTGAGGTACTGTGAGTGCTATCTCTGTGGGGAAAATATTGCTCTCCAAAGACCATGGCTTTGTTTGAAATGCATTAAGAATTAATTGTATTTCAGCTATAAACTTACATATCAGCAAGGAATAAGAGGGTCTTTTTTGTCATCATTTTGATACCGGTATCCCTTGACAATGTTTTACTATATTTGGCAATGCCATTGTAGAGATCCCATTCATAGATTATAATGCAAATTCATTCTTTCTTTTGACATTTGCATTCAAAAATCTTTAATAAGGTTGCATTTTAGTTTGACTCATGATCCTGATTTTCTGCATAAACTCTTGATTTTTGTATCTGATCCTACTTATAATCATCTGATAGAAAGTAGACTTTGTGCTCCAAATTCTTCGCCTCCATAAAATAAAGATTATTTCCTCTTTTCCCTAATCTCAATCATTTTCTATATTCTCAGTCTTTCTTCTCATGTCTCATTATGTAAAATATTTAATTGTTGATCAGCAACAGATGCCCTCATCATCCTGTACTAAACACTTGGTATGATTTTTTTCCAATGTAGAGGCTGTATCGACAACTGTACCACAAACTGAAAGACAAGATTCACACGACCCCCGACACGCCTGAAATCCGACAAGTCAAGAAGACACAAGAGGCTGTCAGTGAGGTGGGTATTTTCTTAGGAGAGAGGACAGGCCATGGAACCCAGGGATGAATGTCAACCATTCAGTCTCTAATGCATGTTTTTTGGCATTGTTTTCCTTTAGTTGATCTACAAATCCGACTTCTTCAAGATGCAGGGTCACATGATCTCAATGCCATACACACCCCATGTGCTCCACTGCCGCTACGTGGGAGACATCACTAGTGATGTGAGCATCTCGAAGGGCCTTTCTGGAAGACTCTTACCAAGAGACCCACTTGCATTCAGCATTTAAGCCAACCAGTGTTCTTTTAATAGTCTTTTCCACTGAGTACTTCTAAATTGATTGTACAACTTGAAAATGAAATAGTGAGGAAGCACATCCCTACTCCCGCCCCTTTAGGCAACTTCCTGCTGCCATTTTTTTCCCCCGGGGATGTTTTCTCCTAAAAGATCACTCCATTCTATGTAGGCTTTTCCTCCATTAGTACAATAATGAAATAATATCTGGGTTCTCTCCTCAGCTCAAGGTCAAAGATTTAAATTTAAAAAGCTATAATTTATTTGAGTGCAAGCAAACTCAGAGTACAGGGTGGGTATGTTGAACCAAAATGAAAGTAAGATCAAGAAAAATGTGTCGCTACTCTGTCTTACTTATTCTCGATTCGTATTTGGTCATGACCAGCTACATTTATATTTTTGCTGCACAGATTAAATACAAAGAGGACTTGCAGATTCTGAGGGGACTGAGCTGCTTCCTGTATGACACTCCTGACATGGTCCGCTCCAGGTTCCTGCGGAAGCTCTGGGTGAGTGCCCATCTTCACAACACGTGGCTTCCCATACCAGCTTCAAGGAGCTGAGCAGAAAAAAAAATCTTTGCCTGCAGCTACTTTTAAGAGGAAATTTGCCATTAAGCCACTCGAGCAAATCACGACCCACTTAAGAGGGTCTGTGTCTCCTGTCAGAGGTAATGAGCTTAGGTAAATGCCAATTGTTTTTGTTCCTGCCTAGGAAGACATCTAGGATAAATGGCAGGTCAGCTTGACTTGCACATGCCAGCCACTTGAAAGACAATGTGTGACCATGACATATAGTTCCTTAAATGATTAATCAACTTGTATTTTCACTTTTGGGTTTTTTTAGTCTAATTACCTGTACACTGATAATGCAAGGAAGATGCGAGACAAATACAAAGTGGTGCTTGACACTCCGGAATACAGAAAAGTGCAGGAACTGAAGACACACCTGAGTGAGGTAAAGATGCTAAACATTTTACAAAGGAATCATTCCTCTAGTGACCATTTTTCGGACAACTACGCTAGGCAAAAGCTCCCCACTCTGCCTTTAATTACAGAGTAGCCACCATGTCTTAGCAAGTCAGTTGATCTCTCTTTGCCTCAATTTACTTATTTTGTCCACTTTTAATGAAATGAGAAAGTTGATACTTGTCCTGCCCATGATTATGACTGCTGAGAGTTTATATGATTTTATCAATTAGAAAATCCTTCTGTTTCACACTATCATTGTAGTCTCCGAACTGAATTTATTTCAAAAACTTCTCTTTCTTTAACTCCTGCTATCAGGAACCCTAATCATGGAAGTACCATTTGAAAAGTCTTCAATGTCTTCCTGCTCTGCTTCTCACTCAATAAGACCTAACCTACTTAAATTTTAAAAACTGTGATTTTTTTGAGTACCCATCATTTTCATCTGCCCACCTGGCACTGAGGCTCCTGTTTTATGGCAATTAATTATGTACAGATCTGATGCTGTCACCTAGACTCCTGACTCATTGAGGGTCGGACCCCATTTTATTTAGATGTTTATCCCATAATGCCTTGGCCATAATAGATGTCCGTGTTTGCCAAGGACTAAATCTGCTTTGCAAAGGTAAGGGCATTCCACAAATGTGAGTGGTTGCTCTTATTATGGGTTAGGTGGCCATTCTCATTCAACTCTCAGTTTGTCTGTGGCCTTCTCCACCAGACCTCATCAAGTTGAGCCAAGCATTTCTGTCAGCCACCTCAATGACCACTCCCCCACCCTGCCCCCTGCCATCCTCAATGGTTCTGCTGGCTGCTGATGAGGAATTACTTATGTTCTTGGACTACTTAGAGATGCCCTGGCAAAGCAAATGTTGCCCTCAGTGGAGGGGAAATGCAGCTTCCTACACACTTGATGAGCCAGAGGCAGAGGATGATTAATTCTTCAGCTTTTATAAGTGCTGCTACGCTGAGCCCATTTGCTTTTCTGAAATCTTCCCTCTGTTATTTCCACCAGTGCTAACACTCAGGAATGCTTATGTCACTTTCCAACGATGGCTAAGTTTCAGAATCATCTTTGAAATATTTTAAAACTGCCCTTGGGTAGGCTCTGACCCCTAGCCCCACACTAGACTCCGATTCTCTATGTCCGGGCATCTGCATGTTTTTAGCTGCTCCGTATATGATTCTAACATGCCTCCAGTGTTGGGAACCACTGCTTCAAAGTATCAGATCTCTCTTCCAGTTACCAGATAATAAAAACTTATTTGGCAACTTAAAGTGCTTATTGGTATCTCTGAAATATCTTTACTTCTCTTGGATGTCTGGGTTCAGAATTGTCTAAAACTTTAATTTCTCCTCTTCCCAATTTCTACTGAGGAATTTAGACATATTGTACATCAACACTGAAGAAGAAGAATAGTTATTTTTCAGTAGTGCAGTTTCTCTCACACTTGCCTCACCATAAAGTAACCTTGGCTTGATAAAATATTGACCTAAGCTACTACTGGATTCAGGTTTGAGGTAGAAACTGCAAGAAGGATTTCACAGGGGGTGAGGGGTGTGGTGTTAGAATCAGGAAAGTTTAGGAAGCACTAGCTTAGTAAAAAGTTTGAAGGAAGTTCAAGTTATTGACTTTTGAATTGTCTTTGAATTGTACATATTCTTGATACATATATATTTGTAGTACTAGGAAGCAGAGATGTTGTCCCAAGAAGCATAAACAAAGCAGATCTAAGTAGAAGGGAAATATAATACAAAAAGAATTATAGAAATGACATAGGAGAGTTGGGTCTTAGTCCCAGATTTACTTCCAATTTGCCATGTGACCTTGTATAATTTGTAACTTAAACACCTCAATTTCTTGAGCTAGAAAATTGGACTAGATAATAATTTGGGCTCCATTAACCATAATATTCTATGAGTTTGTTGATTTTCTTTCTTTGAAATTTATCCTGGAAGAAACAGTAAATTTTTATTTAGTTTGTCTCCTTTCTTTAGTAGTAACATCAAAAATAGACCAAAGCAGATAAGCTCATTTTGTTTTAACTTGCACTTGTATATAATTTAGATTTTTTAAAAATGAATATGTACATACATGTATATATACATATTATTTATTACCTATGTTTTATCTGTCCAATTGGCAGTTATATCCATCATTAGAATTTATTTATTATCCATTGGTACTTTCTAGTTTGCCTTGTTATAGTAAATTCCCTCAACATTTATTAGAAGACTACTATTTTTCGGATCTTTTATCTAAGCACAAGGTGACAAAAGGGTGATATAGCAGAGCCCCTGCATTCCACGGGCTCATAATCTGTAAGAAGAAACAGACATCACTATGATAAATGGTATTCTATAGGACTCATCAAGACAGTATGGACTGTAGGAGCTTTCCAGGCAGATAAGAGGGGGAAAGAACATTCTAGATGGTACGTGAAAATGGGTATAATGAGTTCTAGAAATTGGGAGTAGTTTAAAATAGCACATGGGGAGTGTGGAAGATTGTTGGGAAATGAGACTAAAAACAGAGGCTAGAATCTAGGTTATGAAAACTTGTAGGTGCTATACTTATCACCTAGGACTTGATGAAAATTCATCAAAGAATTTTTCTAAGCATTAGATCTGAGCATTAAAATCCGCTTCAAGAAAATTATCTTTTTCAGACTTGCGGAAGGTGATGAGCCACGTGGAGTGATCCAGTAGAGGATTCAGGAGAGTGGTTTAGGAGGCTCTTGTGGATGTGCAGAGAAGAAATGATATAGGAAACTGAACCAGGACAGCAGCTGAGGGAAATGAGAAGGATCAGATTTAAGAATCATCAGGAAGTTAGGAGCCCAGGATTCACCACCATCTCGATGTGGGAATGAGGAGAAGGAAAGTGGGATGACTCCTCAAGTTTCTGGCTTGGGTGACTCAGAGATCAAGGAGCCGGTTAGCAAAATAGAGAAAATAGGAGAAGCAGATTGGGCTGGAGATATAAGTAATATAAAGAATTCTACATTGAACATGATAAGTCACCTAAGTTTAGAAGTTATTGAAATTTTGGGTTTGGAGCTCAGGGAAGATACTGGATATATAGATTTGGAAGTCATCAATCTCAAATTGATGGTCGAGGCCTTGGGTACTAATGAGGACCCTTGAGGAAAATATGTGGGGTGCAAGGGGCCACTTCTTGACTCCAGCTAATAAATAGCAGCTTTAGGGGGAGGGCAGAACCGTGGCATCTGAGATGGAAGCTGCAACCTGAGCACCTAGGGGAGAATGGCAGATTGGAAGGCAGGGAAGAGAGTTTTCAGGAATGAAACTGCTCAACAGTTTCAGTGGCTACAGAGAAGCATTCTTGGATTCAGCAGTTGTAAAGTTTTTGGTGGTCTTATTGAGAGTGACCTCATTGGTGTGGTGGGTGGAAGCCAAGCTATCACCTTAAGAAATTAATCAAGAGAGAAAAAGAAGAAATACATAGTCTGCCTGGATGTGTAAGGAAGGAGCAAAGCTGTCTGTAGAGTCTGGTAAGGCTTAACGAAGAAAAGGACTTGTCTGTTGGCAGACGAAAACAGGGGGCTAGAAAAACAAGAGGTCGCAGATATGGAGAGGAAGGGGATAATTGCTGGAAATGGGACCTGGAAGAAACAGGTGAGAAGGAACACAACGTGAGGCTTGAATCCTGGACAGGCAACAGAATGTCTCCGATTTTGACAGGAGAGAAAAAAAGAAAATGAGGGCTAGAGAGGTAAACGAATTATTCGTTTATTAAGCAGAAACTGAGATTGTTGTGGTGGGAGGGCCCCTGCTTCTTCTATGAAGTAAGCAATAAAGGCATCTGCAGAGAAGATGTCAATGAAGCAGAAATGATGGTGATGACTGTTTTATATCCAGCTGGTGTACAGAGCTACAGGCAAGAAGCTGAAGTCAATCTTTACTTCTGTTCCTGATACTCCTGATCTCTTAAGAGCCAAGCAAGGGCAGAAGCTTCAGAGTCAGGTAAGATTAATAAACAAAAATTCGTAAACCTGCCATGCTGACGTCACAGGGGATGGTTATGTGTGCCCAGTCACTCTTGGTGAGGAGCAGCCTCTCATGCCCATTAATTTCAAGAAGTAGTTTTTGTCCGGGCCATCATAACTGTGGTTATGTTTTATGTGAGCAGGTAATGCCATGTCTTCTTTTCTAAGTGCTATGCAATTTTTGTCATTGGATGAGTAGTCTGTGGACTCCAGGTAGTAAAAATAAATTTCTCGAGCCTTCCATAGGACCTATCTATTGTCCACAGACAAATGCAACCACGTTTCATACATTCAGGCAAAAAGAGAAAAAAATACATATGTTGAGGGCTCTGTCAGAATCCTCTTGTTCTCCTATTGACATTCTTTATTATATGAACTATACCCAGCAGTAAGAACATTAGACAACTGGAATGTGAATATGCATTCCAAATGTGAGACACAGAGAGAAACAAAAGAACAGAAACACATATAACAAACAAACAAATAAGCAAACAAAAAAGCACAACAACAGGAAGCCACAAGCCTCCACTTAAAGGTTAAAAATTAATAAAGAAGACTGAATACTAAATAAGAACTGTCTTATCTCTAACATCTGATCCCTATTCTGATTATTTAGTATCTATATGTTGAACTTGCCACCAAAGAGAGACCCCATCATCATGCTGGAAATCAGACCACGGCCTTGAAGCATGCTAGAGACGTGAAGGACATGGTCAGTGAGGTAAGCTGAGAATTTGTACCAAGGCGCTGGGTTAAAGAAAAAAATTCTTTGTGAAAACCTTCACGGCCTGCCTCTGATCAGAAAGCTCATTTCTGTGAATTGCGCTCAGCAGCATCGAGAACAGAAGGCAGAGCTGTTCTCCTATCAAACACGATAACGCTGCTTCTCTAGGCAGGATCCGTGACATGACTGTGAGCCGGGAGGGATAAAAATACGTGAACTTAAGTTTGTCTGTCTTTTTTAACTTTATTTCCTAGAAAAAGTACAAGACTCAATATGAAAAGATGAAGGACAAGTACACTCCGGTTCCAGATACGCCGGTCCTCATCAGAGCCAAGAAGGCTTACTGGAACGCCAGTGATGTATGCATCCTTTCCTTCTTTCTTCTGTTGTGATAGGAATAGCTGAGGTTGAGTTACCTGAGAAACAGAAGGTATTACAGTCATATCTATAGTTCAAAGTCCTGGCCCACAAAATAGATCAGAGAAAAAACAAAAACGGGAAAAAAGGTACAAACAATAGTAGTTAAGGGAAGTAACTAAGAATAATGCCAAGAGATGCTAAAGGCCTGTTGTTCTTCTCATTGCTCTTCTGGGAAAAATATGATCCTTTCTTGTAATTCTTTGGTATCATTTCCTAGGGATACTTGACAACTAATTGTTACTTATCCATAAAATTATGTTCTTGGAGCCAGCCAAACATAGTTTCAAATCCTGATGCTGTCACTTGACTCAATAGTTTACCTAATATTTCTGAGATTCTTTTCTTGTATGAGGAATAAGGATAAAAATTGTGATCATTAAGTTAGAACAAGTAAGATAATGTGTAAAGATCCATAGCACAGTGCTGAGCTCTTAGATGAGCCTCAGAAAACATTCCCTTTCTTCGCTTTAGTGCCTAAATCATGCTAATGACACGTTTGTTAGAATTAAGAGGGACAGACTTTCACTTCCCATACCACATGATCAAGGACAAGACTGCCTTTAATCATACTGAGATTATCTCTTAATAAAGATATGAAATTAACCCAAGGCAAGTCCTTACCAGTTTTGTATCTCAGAGCCCAAATGCAAATGCATGGCGCCCATTACCAGAACCAGATCCCTTAAGACTGGACATTTCGGGACTTAAACTCAGCCAAAAGCTCAAGCAACCTCATGACCCCTCAACTTAGCAACATAGCTCTAGGATTTCAAGGCATCCTAGGGTAACCTAGAGTTACATCCTAGAGTTACAGTGACCCTCTCCCCCAAAAATGTGAAACAGTCCAACAAATTGGAACAATTTTGTCAAATTTTCATTTGGAGTTGAGAGGAGTCATCTTGTTGGAAAGATGCAATGCCAATTTGCTTCACATATAAGTTAAAAAAATTATATGCTGCCCCCAAAATCTATCCTCTGGGATATTTTTAGTGTTCCTGTGACATCCCATCTCTATCACTTTAAAATTACTGTTGAATATTAAGTTTAACCAAGCTTATTCTGCATTACTACTGTTTTGAGGGCTGGCCACACTATGGAATTGGCCCCAGAGCTCATTATGCCCCATTGGACAGCCCCATGCCTGGGGCTTTGTCAGTACCAATACTGATGCCTCTAATCTTTAAACTAGTCCAGTGTAACAAGAGTGGCATCTAGCATTCAGCTCAGCTCATCTTCCCACAAATAGAGCTAAGTGATCTTATGAGAGTATCCATCTGAAAAACAAAGAAAAGAAAGACGTCTTTATCATGTGTTTGCTCAGCTATCCAAAAAGAAAACACCTGTTGAAGGTTGGGAACAGATTGTGTGGAAACGCACCCATCTTGTGAAGATGAGATGAATCTTCTACATATTCGTAGGTTAAAGTCAGAGCTGTTGTCTCTTGAAATACCACAAAGATAAAAATCATAATAAAATAAAATTTTAGGACTGCTTCATGGAGAAGGCATTTCAATACCAGGACTTAGAAGCAAAATCTTTCTCTCCTTTCCGTGTATGTTAGTATGTCTTGAGCTCAACAAGGTTATGTTTGTTATTGTTGCTTTTTCCTTTTTCCCTAATTAGTTTTTGTTTTGTTTTATATTTAAACAAACTTTTTAAGTAGTTTTATATTTGCAGAAAGTTATAAAAATAGTACAGAGTTCCCATATAGCCTACTCTCTCCCCAATCATTAACACCTTATATTACCATAGCATATATTTGGCACAACCAATGAACCAATATTAATATATTACCATTAACTAAACTCTATACTTTATTCAGATTTTATTAGTTTTCTCCTAATGTTCTTTTTCTCTTCCAGGATGTGAAATTTATTCATGGGAAGACCTAAGAGAGAAAACTTAAGAGAGTTCAGGCTTAACTCGATAGTTTTTCTTAATCCATATGCTTTTTCTCTTTCCAGCTACGCTACAAAGAAACGTTTCAAAAAACCAAAGGCAAATACCACACTGTGAAGGATGCTCTGGATATTGTTTATCATCGCAGAGTCACAGACGACATCAGTAAAGTACGTTCCTTATATATTTCTACTTGTGTGGGGCTTATTAGCCCACGATCATTTTTGTTTAATTTCATCCCTTTCCTAATGCTCTCAGGAGACAAGTACATTTTTTTTTATGTTAACTTTGGGTCAGGCTTCATAGCTGTCTTTGCATTTTTACCTCAGGTGAAATACAAGGAGAACTACATGAGCCAATTGGGAATCTGGAGGTCCATTCCCGATCATCCAGAGAATTTCCACCACCGGGCAGTCACCGATGCCGTCAGTGATGTGAGTCTTGAAATCTTTTATTTTTACATATAAATTCATATGCCTACATAGCTAAGGAAATCAAACACTGCATAAAAACTGATTAATCAAACACTGCATAAAAACTTGACTTAATTTTGGTTTTCCGTATGGATGTTTAAATTATAAAACTCATTGCTAAATGAGTGACCTTTAATTTTGGAGAGAAAAAAAATATTCCAATTTATAAACCTAATTTTTCTTCTAAATGTATTATATCATATTACCTGACTGGAAGTGATACTTCATCTAAGCAATAACCTATTTTCAATCAATTGAAAAGACAACTTCGTGAAGCAATTAAGGCATGTAACAATGCTCATTGAGAAAGAAATTTCAGCTCTCTTTATGAAAATACAGCTGCCAAGTTAATGATATACTTTCTAGGAAAGTATGCCTATTAAATCTGAATTGCTTTAATTAGTATTAAAAATGAAAATTTCCATATATAATACAATACACCATAAAATGAGCAGAAAGCAATATTATTGGAAACTTTCTTTAAATAATTGTTTTAATACTTTATTATTCTATATGCCTCAGCGGTCAGAGTTCTACTTGTTCCACTTGTATTGATCCTAACCTACTGCTATTTGGAGATCTTAAACTCTTTGATAATGTTCTTCTCCTAGGTAAAGTACAAAGAAGATTTGACCTGGCTTAAAGGCATTGGTTGCTATGCCTATGATACTCCAGACTTCACTTTGGCCGAAAAGAACAAGACTCTCTACAGCAAGGTATCTCTACTCAAGGATAATGTCCACATCCATTCAGTATATACCAGTCCCCACAGAGAGAATTAGCACTGATGATATAGCTTTTCATATTTCCACCCCTATTCTTGCTTCTAGACCCTATAATCAAAGTACATACTGAACTGTTCACTCAGGACCTGACTATTGTCATCATTTATTTTAATCTGATAAACAGTTGTCTCAGTAAAACTTCTCATGTCTCTTCCAGAATTCTTTCCCTATTAATATGTCTCTGGGTGATTTACCTTTTTAGATCTGACATATATAAAGCGAGATTATTTTAATCCATAAACTTAATATGTGACTTGAGGCAAATACTTTTGTTTTTATGACCTCATTTGTCTATTTCCAAAAAAAAAAAAAATAAACAATTGGATTAACTTTCTTTGAGTTCTAAAACAAGAGTCAGCAAACTTTTCTAAAAAGTGCCAGATAGTTAATATTTTAGACTTTGTGGGCCCCATTCATTCTGACACATATTATTTGTTACAATTCATTAAAATTACAAGCAAAAAAACATTCTTAGTTTATGGGGCCATTTTAAAACAGGTGGTGGTCTAGATGTTAGTCCAACCCCTGCCCTAAAATATTATGGTTATCTGATTAATTCCTGGAAAAATATTTCAAATTAATGGACTAAAAAATTTCTTCAAGTGCACATAGAAATATTTTCAAAGTAAAATAATAATCATTATAATATAGAGAAACAAAGAAGGAATTGATTGAAATTTTTGCCTAATCTGGAAAATAGATCAATTTGTCATACATTCAATGAAAGCATGTATTTTAGGGTGAGTTTTCAAGAAATCCAGGTGAGTATATCTTTCATTGCCTTAAGAGATAGAATACATATTCAAAAATTACTTGTTAGCTCTATGAATGAATTATCACAATTGTATAAGTTAAATGGCATGTCTCATCCTTAAGATAATCACAGTCTGAAGTAACCGCATTCTATTTTCTCTAGTATAAATATAAAGAGGTATTTGAAAGGATGAAGTCAGATTTCAAGTATGAAGCCGATTGTCCAATCAATAGGCATTTCAAGTATGCGACTCAATTGATGAATGAGGTACGTGTGACCTGATCCAATTAAGCCTATTCGGTTCCCTTTAAGAAGTTTATAGTTATTTGGTTATAACCTGATATATGAAACGACAGGAAAGCCATTCTAATTATTGATTCAAGATAAAGATTTGGAAAGACTCTAATAATGTCACCATCTGATGGACTCTGCCAAAAGCACAAATAAGAACAAGTGAAGGGACTGTCCAGAGTAGTGTGAGGGCCCCACAGCCACCATCATCTCTGTTTGCACTAGCAAAGGGCAGACAGCCCTTTGGGTGATAAGAGCAAAGAGTTAAAGGATTTCGTTGACTATCAGCTCAACTCCCTTAAACATGATATTGTGCAGAGTTGGGAGACACAGAAGTTCAAGGTTGATTTAGGATCCCTTACTAAGGCACAGAAATGCAGTAGGTGGAAGTCACCCCTAGGGGATAGTTGTAATTCAACATTCAATCGTATTTGCCATTGTTACTCATACATTGGTGCAGAGAAGTATCCATTTATTAGTACCCAAAATATTCCTTTATATATTCTACCCAGTTTTTCCTGGAACTATCTGCAATAATTTAAGTTAAAATTAGCTTAAAATGACTGAAAAAAGTGAGATATTAATTAACTTATGTTTAAATGGTTTTATATTTAATTTCTTATTTTTGGATTTTCCATAGATTTATTTAAATTCAGAATTAGAAAATTAGTAAAATGTATTTAAAAATGTGTAGCCAATGGTATATTTATTTTAATGTGACTTTTTTGATATTTTTATTGTTTGTAAATTTGATTTCATTCATTTTCAGTAGATTTCCAGGCTGGACAACTCTGAAGAATTACTGTTAGTAGCTCCCTAGAATATAGTCTTGATATATTTTGTTTCTGTTTTTCAAATTCACAAAGGATTTCCAGGTCTCTTTTATAATCAAATAAATTAACTAGCATTAGAAGATTATTAGAATTTGTTCATAAATGTTCTTTTGGATTCTCACAGCCTTAGAGAGTAGATCTATAGCTTATGAGCACCTTATTTTAAATACAACTTAAGATGCCATAAAACATAACAGTGCTAATGGCATCATATGAAGAGATGGGAAATGTTTAGGTACAAGATACTCCAAATTTGGTGTCATAAATCAGATCCATCCCAAGCCCCAGCCTTCTGCAAGAGATCTTCCTTCACTTGACTCTCTTTGCCTCCCTGTTTTTATTAACCCGGATGCTTTGGGAGCCCATCTCCCAAAATGACATATTTCTGGCTCTCTGGAGTGTTTTTATCTTGAGACATTTCTGTGTAGCCTTGAAGTTGTACTCTTGCTATAATTTGATCTGATGTCTGAGCAGAAAAAATACAGAGCTGATTATGAGCAGCGGAAAGATAAATACCACCTGGTAGTCGATGAGCCTAGACATCTGCTGGCTAAGATCGCAGGCAACCAGATAAGTCAGGTACTGTGATGGGGCTGTTTGGACGGCCCAGGCAGGACTGTGCTCCAGATTTCTCATGAAATGTTGTTCTGTCTGCTGCAAGGATGTCATAGGTTCTGCCTATGATATTGGGATGTCCTGTTTCAAAGTATCTGTCTAGCCACCCAAAGAGCCCATGAGCTATTTGAGTGTGCCAGTCCATGCCATGCTCTGTGTCCTCACGTGTGCCGTAGTGAAGATGAAAAGCTGGGTCCTCCTACCCTTTATTCTTCTGGAGACCCTGCTTATAACTTGCATTTGTAAACTGCTAATTGAGTTGCAAAAGCAGAAACAAAGAAACAAATTAATGGAAGGAAATAAAACAGAATTCCCTACTGTATTTTCGAACTCCAATGATGTCTTCTTTTCTATAAGGCAATTTTGGTGGCACTAGCTATATCATTCCCCATTCATAAGGACTATGAATGGTCAACTGCAAGTATTGCAATCATTTTATGTAGCATTATAATGTATTTGGTGTCTTCATTCACACGCATATGTGAGCACATAAAGTGTGTCTGCCTACATCTCTTCACTCAGAGGTGATTGGGATATAGAGCCATGTTCTTAAGTCTCTTTTGTGCTTCACTGCTCTTTGCATGAACAGAGAAAATATAAATCTAGTGCCAAGATGCTTCTGAAACAAGGATGTAATGAACTTCTGCGTCCAGATATGTTGACTGCCCTCTACAACAGTTACATGTGGAGCCAGGTAATTTTGGATGTGATGTGAAGAAGAGATTTAGAAGCCTTCGGATTCACATTATGCATACCTTCATTTCCTTCCTCGTCCCTTGCTCAAGATGGTTTCTCATGATAAAGCTGCATAAAAATATCCGTTCCTTGTAAATGAACCCTGGCTGTGGCCAACTGTGATGATGCAACAGCCATCAGCTGTACATCATCTGACACCTTTGAAACTCCTAGTAAGATTAACCGAAACTTTTTCAAACAATTTCCAAATGGATGTAACAGTAACTTACATTTTTCAATATATTCCCCCCTAAAATAAACTCCTTAGAGATTGAAGATATTAATTAGATTCAGCAGCTTTTGAAAGACCTGAATACTTAATGTTTTTTCTAATTTGGCCATTATTCAATGGTCCCTACCACTTTACCGTTTAGGGAGATGAAGATTACAATACAGCTCTTTGAATATCATGCATACTCACAGCCCCTCTTGAGTTGGATGCTGAATTTGCTAGGTTATTTTTAGCATATCTGTCCTCTCACACACCTGTTAACAACATTGCTGATAACATTACCTTCCTACAAGGTCCATGGAAACACACACCACCACCTTTCCATCATATGCTGAAAAGTAAATTTGAAGCAGCAAAAAAAAAAAGTGGTAATTGCTTAACTACTAGATACAGTGTTAATAAAATGCCATTATTTTTCCACACACAAAAATTTTTTAATCTATCTTTTGTATTAGTAACTTGTTTTATCATCTTAGTTTGATATCAAATCAACACATGAAATGAGAGGGATGAGGTCTCCCCATGAATATTCTACTTGCCTGCCACTATTTTTGTCTCCTGATATGATCATCAAATAGTTGTGCATGAAATTTTGTTGTGCTGTCTGCATCTGTACTGCTTGAAACAGCTTATGTGCATGAAAAAAGAAAAATCATGGCTTGGAAATTACAAAAAATGAATGTCTTTTTTTAAATGATAAATGCTTTAAATTATATATACTAATTTTTTATTTTACATATGTTTCATCTTGATTGGAAACATACCTTAAGAAATCGTACGTATTTGATGCAGCATATTGTAAGTGAATAATTACTTGTCAGAGTTCGGAGAACAAGAGTCTAGTCCTGGCTCTGAGATTCAGTCTGTATGTGCCCTTAGCTCAGTCTCTTAACCTTTCTGGGCTTCAATTTCCACATGTATAAAATATATTGAAAATATCGCTTTTATCATTATTATTATTTGCTACTCCATTTCTTGATTGCTATCAAATACAGATTTATATTAAACATTTTCAATGAGGATTTAAAAAGAAAGCATGACACCATTCCCCAAATCTGTGGTTTATATAATCTACTATTATATAAACTGTAGGACTCTCTCAAGATGAAAATTAGATTCTGTAAAGCTCTCTCTTCTACTTACTAGAGTTAACTTGTTCTTCTCTTCTACAATTTAGATAGAGTACAGGAAAAAGTACGAAAAATCTAAGGACAAATTTACCTCAGTTGTGGACACTCCAGAACACCTGCGTACAACAAAAGTCAACAAACAAATCAGTGATGTAAGTACAGGAAACACTGAATGGATTCTCAAACTCAGGGAGCATTTGCAAATGTGGTGGGGCCTTTTGGATGTCACAATGTGTGGAAGACTCCACTGCCATTGAGTGGGAGTGAAGCAATGTCCTGCTATGCCCAGGACTCCTCTTGTACAATAAAGAACTGTTCCAACCAAATTGGCAGACACCCTATTTTAGAGGCGCTGGGGCTTTAGAAAGTGTAAAAGTACCTGTTGAGTTTATAGAATTCTCTTTCCTTTATATACATTCAAAAATTAAAACCCCTTTGAGTTTATATTTTTACATTACATTATAAATTGAGATGCATAACATTGTCTTTCTACTTTTTCATCTCATTTAGATACTTTATAAATTAGAATACAACAAGGCCAAACCCAGAGGCTATACCACAATCCACGACACACCCATGTTGCTACATGTCCGGAAGGTCAAAGATGAAGTCAGTGATGTAAGTACCAGATTAGTTTTGCAGTCCCTCTCATCCTGGCCTCTCTGATGTGATATAACAAACCCCAGTCCACTTATCTATTTCTGCATAACAATCTCCCTAAAACTTAGTGTCTTAAAACATCAATCATCTTTTTTTGTTTGTGATTCTGTGAGCTGACTGGCCATAGCCAAGTGGATCTTCTGAGGCTCAGATGGGCCAGGACATCTGGTTGGCTCACTCATGCAGCTAGTTAGCAATTGATAATGGCTCTGGACGGGAGCTTAGCTGTTGTATAGACAGGAACCCCTCCATGGGCCTTTCCATGTGATTTGGAGATTTCATAACATAGTGGGTGGGTTCCAAGAGGCTGAAGTAGAAGCTTCCAGACAAGTTAAGGGCTACTCCTAGAAGTGACAAGGGTCACTTTTGCTGTATTTGACTGGGCACAGTGGATACCCAGGTTCAACAGGTGAAGAAATAAATGCCACTTCTGGATGAATGAATGGCAAGGTCACGTTGCAGAAAAAGCATGTAGGGAATGGATATTGTAGAGACCATTTTGAAAAATGAAATATGCCATAAGTTCTATTACTACTCTATAAACTTTATCTAGAGGAACAAGGTAGCCATTAAATTCTCACACTGAATTTGAGGAGAAATTATATCCATGAATTTTCAGACATATAGCTAGATTCTGGGGTTGGAAACTATCATCATTTTGTTTAAAAAAAAAATAAAGTATTTCAAAGAACACTAGGGCTACATGGGTACCAGAAAGAATAGTAAAGGCGACTGTGGAATAGCTCATCCGAAATGCCCCAAAGCCTTGACTCTGGCCGGTGCTCAGGAATTCCTTGGCAGATTAGAAAATGTGCTCACAGTGTTGACCGTGAGCAGCTGTGAAAAGTGTTAAATGCATTCGGTGCCTTGTTTATGAAGGCAGACATGAAGAAGAACTTTTAAAAATATTTTGTCATATTTTTCATGTTAAAATAAGTTTTGGTACTTCAAACACGGACATCAAGCATTCATAAACATCTATCAGGTAGATCTTTTATGTGGAGCATCTCACCCCCTCTCACTGTAGAAAAATGAAGCATTTCTGCATCTATGTCCCTGCACTTTCTGACTATAACCTGAGATGCTGATGAAAAATATGGATTTCTAGGCCTTTTCTCCTGAAGATACTGCTTTACTACATCTATGGTTAAGCGCAGAAAATTGTAATTCTTATGATCAAGCAAATTTGGTAGTACTACTAGGCTTCCTTAGAACAGTTTCGCTTCAGATTTAACCACATTAAAACCTAGCATCTTTCAGTAATAATTAGTGAGAAAGCCCCGAAGAGGCTCCAGGGCCCTTTTATGTTTAAAATTGAGTGAAGCTAGAATTTCCAGGCCCAGGATGGGGAAACTACCTATTGGGCCCTCAGAGGCAAAGCCTTCCCTGTCCATCTCCCTCCCATTCAAACCCACACATGCCCAAACTTGGTAGATGTGGCTCTAGCAGTGATGATTGTGATGACTGCATCCATCCATCAGTTCATTCATTCATCAAATCTTTATTGGGTTTCTATGTGCCTGACACTAGGAATGAGATGATGAATGACACACAATCTTTGCCCTCAAGGAGTTCAGCTTAATGAAAAGAATAGACAGATACACAAATAATTATAAGACATGATAAGAACTGGAACTGTGGGGGCAGAGAGGGGTAAGACTCATTCATTCTGAGTGGGGAAAGGAAAGCGTCTCTTCCTTCAGCAGTTTTCAAGATATTGTGAACTTAGAATTTTCTGATTTGGAGAAGATAAAACACACAGGGATGTAGCTGTGTAACTGGCCCTTTCAGCACAAGCTCATGGGACATAAATCCTGTGGCAACACTGGTAAACATACTCAGTGTGTCCTGAAGAGCTGATTTTAAGAGCTGAGATAGGAAAGTGCACATCTGCATGGCTGCGTGGCTGCATGGCTGCATCCGTTATTCACACAGATTTATTCTGTTCTAAGGAACATTGTGTCCTATAGTCATGGTTTAAAGTTCTAGTTTTTTAAAAAGTGCTTAGTAGGCTGCTATAAAAAAAAAAAAATTAACTTTGTCACTGCGTTTCCTCACACAGCTGAAATACAAAGAGGTTTACCAAAGAAATAAGTCCAACTGCACCATAAAGCCAGACGCTGTTCATATCAAAGCAGCCAAGGACGCCTACAAAGTCAACACCAATGTAAGTTGTGAAACTTCCCCAAGCCTAACAGGGTATTTACCAGCTTCTGTAGGACATACAGAAGGACCTTTTTAAACACCTCTTCAGGTAACCGAGCTCCAGTGAGTCCAAGAGTTAGGCCCCAGGGTCATAAGTAATGACGCTGAAATCTAAATGCTGCCTTTGAGTCTTACAAAAGAGAATGGGGAAGAGCAAGGGTGGCCTAGCCCATGCCATGGATGTTACACCCACTCAGCCCTCATGGTAGGTGGCTGAGAAACTGTAGATTGAGTTCTGAAATGAAAGTTGTATTTTGCTAATTGTCTCAGCATCTTCCATTCTCTTCACCCTCTGTATTCTCCTCCTGCTTCATATACATACCTAGAGCCTGCTTCTTATTAAAAAAAATTTGTTTCAGTCACTTGATGCTGTCAAGAGTTGGCCTAGAACTTCCTCCTGCTCAGACCTCCCTGTGCTGACTCATTTCTTTGTTGTGGGGCATCTTAAAGCCTTGACCACAGAAACATTTTGGTGCATTTAGAGGAATATGAACTTTTAAAAAATATATACAAATGGTTATATAATGCAACCATTATAACCCAACTAGTGCCCATTAGTGCCAGAGAGAACATGTATTTATTAGGGCCAGAAAACTGAAATGCCTTTAAAGGTTGTTAAGTAGCTTAACGGTGACCTGAGAGTGGATTGAGGGATGGGTAGCAGGATGGATGTGGGAACAAGCAAATGAAGTAAAATGTACATTGTAGAATCCAGGCAGTGGGTGTATGGGCATTCTCTGTAAGATTTTTGCAACCCCCTCAAGGGTTATATGTTTGAAAATTTTCACAGTAGTGTGGGGAAATTTTTATCAAATAGTATACATAGATGCGTGCACTTTTTATGTGTGCAAATTATACCTTGACAAAAAATACAGAGAGAAAAGGAGTGAGGAAAGAAATGGGTCTGATAGAGAAGGCTCTTCCAAGAACACTCAAATTATATTACAGACACTTCTGTGCCTCGGATTTGGCCTGGGGCAGCCAGTTTTCCAGCTCCGATAAATGTCTAGGAAGTACACAAACACCTGCAAAGCCAGATGGCCTGAATTTGAATCCCAGCTCCACTTTTTACAAGCTGTCTCACCTTGGGCAGGTTTTTCACCTGTCGATTTTATGCAGTTGTTATAAAGATTAAATGAGTTAATATTTATAAAGCATGGCACAAAATAATTTACTATAAATGTTATATATATATATATATATATATATATATATATATATATATATATAAAAATTAAGCTTGAACTTAGTTAGAAATTAGAAATACTTGACTCTGAAGATAATTAAGCTGCACTGGCAGAGTTAGAAAAATTGTAGAATCATTTCACTCAGAGGCCTTTAAAATGCTCAGCCCCTATTTTGAGACCAAAGGGTCCTACAAGATGACCTCTTAAGTGACCGACTAGCTGCATAAATTGTAGAGAAATTTTAATTGGGGCTCTCTCTTGCATAAAGAACCATGATTTGTTGCATGTTAAAATGCAAGATGAGTTCGTCTGTGCCATATGTGTAGTTAGGAATTCAGCCCACTGAATGGCGTGATTTGTTTTCCTCTTGTTAAAAACAGCTGGACTACAAGAAGTTGTATGAAGCCAACAAAGCCCACTGGAGGTGGATTCCTGACAGACCAGACTTCATCCAGGCTGCCAAGTCATCCCTGCAGCAAAGTGATGTGAGATAAGAAAGATATTCCTGATACCAAAAATATTGACAGTTGTTCATAATAACCACTGTTGTGGGTGTTAACCCTCGCTCATCTTAGATCCAAGAAGGACAGGAGGGTTTGGGGGTGTGAAAGGCAACCTCAGGAAGCAGAATGGGCCACAGATTCTAGTCTTGTGTGACTGGGCCCAGACAAATGGTTCAGAGTCCCGAGGCGTGGGGCTGGGAGCCAGCAGGCTGAGGGGGCTTGGGCTTGGCCTCGGGCCTAGAAAGAGCCCAGTACGCCATAAGGGGCCAGGAACCCCTGCCCCCATTCCCGTAGCACGCCCTCTTAAAGGGACCCCTTAATCAAATGCCGGCTTTCTCCTGTGCCTGTCACACTTCCAGATTTTCCTCTGCCTCTCTTCCATTACAGTTTGAATATAAGCTGGACCGAGAGTTCCTCAAGGGTTGCAAGCTTTCTGTCACTGACGATAAAGACATGGTTCTGGCCCTAAGGAATTCCTTAATAGAAAGTGACGTAAGTATTCAGTCATTGATGCCTAACCTCACTCAGGGCTGTCTTCAGCAGCACAGTCCCCAGGGGCACCCAGGAAAAGACAGAGGAGGGCTGCTGCTGTAGGAGCTCAGGTGAGGGTCCTGAAATGTGACCCTGCCCCCCACAAACACCAGTGACATGCCAGAACAGGGTGGCAGCAGGGAGAAGCTATTAAATCCAGGTGACTGATCTTGATTTATAACTGCACCACAAGATAATTCACACAGCAAGAATTGGGAATCTGAAGGCCTGGCTGGATTTTACAAGAAAACTAATTCATTTTCATGGAATCATATTCTTTCTATGCTGTAGTTTCCTCATCTGGAAAAGAGGAATAATAATGCCTCCTGAAAGTGCTTTAAACTACGGCTGTATGTTTAAAGATTCATCACGAAATCCATTCTGATTGTTCTTAAAACCTCAACTTGCAAGAGATAAAGAAAATCCCTTTTGTATATTTTCCAAGATTTCCAAACATCCAACCTTCTATTGAGTTAAATGTTCCTGCTGTGTCAATAATGCTCTTCTCCCAGTTCTATTGACTTGGGAGCTTAATAAAAATATGTAGGAGATCCAGAGGAGCTAAAAATATGTTTTTTTCACCCCTGCAGCTGAAATACAAAGAGAAACATGTCAAGGAAAGAGGAAGCTGCCATGCCGTGCCTGACACTCCTCAGATCCTCTTGGCAAAGACTGTCAGCAATCTGGTGTCTGAGGTAACCCTCCAGCAGCCATATGGCCTTCTTCCATCTGGGGCTAATGCCCAGCCAGACACTCTAACAAGCTCTCTATGGATTCCCTCAGAACAAATACAAGGACTACGTGAAGAAGCACTTGGCCCAGGGCTCATACACAACACTGCCAGAGACGCGGGACACTGTTCACGTCAAGAAAGTGACCAAGCATGTCAGTGATGTAAGTAACCAGCCCCGGGACTCTGGGCAGCAGCACTGCCACTTTACCTTAGAATCCAGCAAAAGACCACAAACTGCCCTTTTGCTTACAGACACTTGCCTTTATGTAACTTCACTCTTACCGTCAATACCTGTCTGTAAATTTTGAACTCCGGTTTAATCCTTTAAAGGACCACTCATTATTTATTAGCTTTCGAATTATGGCAACTATAGCGGATGTGAGTGTTGCCCCAGGACATGTTATGTAGCAATATAAGATGTTATTAACCCAGCATTAATAAAGGGAGGAAGTACTGCTGATGAAGACTCACCTCTCCTACCATTAAACTGCTAAACAATTTTAGCGAAGTAAAATCACCGCTTTGAATCTCGGTAATCTCTGCCCACTATGTCCTTATCGGTAATGCTTTAAAAATCATGTTATTATATTTTATGAGCCCTATATGCTTCTACATATTTTTAAACGGTAGAAATGGTAAATGAAAGAACTTAATTTCCTTGTAGTCAGTTCTCCAAAGATTGGCATGTGGGACAAGTGTTGTTCCAGGACAGAAACGACAGAGAAGAACTGGAATATGAATCAGGGACCCGAGTTCCAGGCTGATGCCAGAATGGGGAGCCGTGGGTTTTCTGGAGCTCTTCTCACAGTTATTCAAGGAAATCAATTCTGTTCCCAGCTTCCTCTGCTCAAAAATGTAATTCTGGCTCTTTTTAGACAAATTACAAAAAGAAGTTTGTCAAGGAGAAAGGGAAATCCAACTATTCCATCATGCTGGAGCCGCCAGACGTGATGCATGCCATGGAAGTGGCCAAGAAGCAGAGCAATGTAAGTGTCTCCTCTCAGCTCCCTCTCAGAGGCCTGTGGGGCCCATGGAGCCCAAACTAGTGCATGCAGGCTAGTTCCAGGGAGTGGTCATCCTAACTTTTATATCTGGCAGTTTAAAAGATATGGCGGTAGGGTTAGTTTGGCTTTAATAAAATGATTCCCAGTACTTAATGAGGGCCTTTGGAAAGGTAGCCTATCTCTCAAGTGAGTAAACAATTTTTTTTTTTTCCAATAAAGGTCATTTACAAAAAAGATGCCAAAGAAGGCCTGCATTATACCACAGTGGCCGATCGGCCAGACATCAAGAAGGCCACGCAGGCAGCCAAACAGGCCAGTGAGGTAAGGGTGTGGTTGAAATGTACCTGGTCCCCAGTGGTCACTGCCAACAAGTAGTACGCGGCACCCACCACCTGGAATGTATGTCCCATTTTGGTTTCCTCTGATTCAGGTGGAGTACAGAGCCAAGCACCGGAAGGAGGGCAGCCATGGATTAAGCATGCTTGGTCGTCCAGACATTGAAATGGCCAAAAAGGCAGCCAAACTGAGCAGCCAGGTAACGTAGGATGGACAAGAGATAGCTCTAATGTGAGATTTTAAAAACCTTGCAGGAAGAAGTGATTCCCAGAAGGAAAGTGCAGTATTAGCAACCAAAGAGATATTGGGTCTTTCCTAGCACAACAAAGCTTTGAAACCTTGTATCATCATAAAAGGGGTGCTAAGGACTTTCTTTCTTGTTTCCCTCTAACATCTCTAGGCCTTTGTTGGTTTCCACTTTTCCATTTATAGGCATCTGTCTAGGTGCCCATATGCTTAACTATCTTTATGTGACAGAAACATCGACTCTTTAGAACCTCTCCCCAGGCACTGAGAGTTCCATCCCAAGGGCCTGATTCATACTTAAGTCACCTATGGGATCTTGTAACATGCAAGAGTCATGAAATTCTAACTGTTAGAACCCAACCAGATGCAGTCGCCTTATTCTTTCACTCAACACACATGTAAAACACCTGGGCTAGGAAGTAGGGTTGAATAGATGTGCTCAGACTGGCTGTCCATGGATAAATAAGTACAATTTTGGGTGATAAGTGTTTAATCAAGATATGCACAGGAGAAATGTTTTATTCTAGCACATTTCATATTATTGAGAAGATGGACTCAGAAGTGTGTTACCCAAACCTGATTGCCACATTACCTAATTTTTCTTCTTAGACTAATTACCTAGAATACCCCTGAGTTACAACAGGTTTTCAGACTTTAGCTCAGAGAACCCCATGATCCACCAGCAGATCTTTCAGAGAGCAAGTTTTAGTCCTGCAGGACTTGAGCTCAAGAATCTCTTATTTCTTCTCCAAGTTAGAGGTCCTACCTTCTTCCTCATTGCTTGTCCTCTCAAGCATTTGTTCGAAAAAATGGGTTTGGGATACATTTGGTTATTGTATGACATTCAGCAATACCACACATGGGATTCCAGTTTTTTGGAAGATATAAAGTAGTAATATTCAATGACAGAACAAGTAGGATTTATGAAGAGACAGAGGTTCAGATGGCTAACAACAAGTAAATATAATTTTTTAAAGATTTTTTAATTTAAAACACGGACAAAATATTTTTATTAAAAATTAATGGAATTGCATAAGCATTTGAGACCAAGATATGAAATTGCCAACAAAAAAAAAACAGCATAATCTCTGAGTAATGAAATGTAATAAGAACTTTTTAATGTAGAAAATTTAATATGTTTTTAAATTTCCAAGGTCATACCATTATCAAGTTTAAAACAAAGAAATGGCTTTGACATTGAAGACTGCTAGTTTTTAAAATCTAGAAGATCATATTTCTAATCCTAAGCAAATGCTATGATGTGGAGAATGAGACATGACCAGATCCTTTTTTTGAGTTCACCTTCTTGGGTTTACTTCCTGTGAAAGGCTTGCCTCAAGATTTACAGTTTCATGGTGTGACCCCAGGCCCAGCGAGGCTTCACCTATGTGTATGCCCTCCCCATTCTGACTTTGCTGTCTTACTGGCACTCTAGGCAGAATACCTCAAAGCCCAAAGGAGAGGACATGGGCACGGCGCCGCATCTTATGACACTCCTATGATGAGGCATCTTAAGAAAATTAATGTACTCATCAGCGATGTAAGACTAACATTAGCAAGCCGAGATTTCTGTCTTTCTCTTTTTCTTGTCACCTTTCTTGGCCTTGGTCAGGGGACTGACCAAGTTGCACTCTTTCTGTTGATTTTGTGTTGGAATGTGTAGAATGCTGTGGAAATCTGTCAAAGGATATACTTTTGCACACACCCGTCTTTTCCTGCATGAAGTTTTCCCTCTGGAACATGCCACTCAGAACAGGAAGACAGACTAGACTTAGGCATGGCCTCCCAATGCATTTTGGGTTGCTGACACGGATTAAATTAAAAGATGAAATAAAAACAAATGGAAAATCTCATCTCCAGCCACACAAAGAAACCTCTGCTGATTACCACTGTTGATGTTTAATTTAATACATTTAAGACAGGTACTTAACACAGTCCCTCAGTTCATGCATACTATAAATCAACAGAATAGCAAAAAATTTTCTACTTCTTGGGCCTGTTCTTTAGTCATCAGAAGCACTAATTCCCTGAATAGTCGGATGTTAGACCTTTAAATTCAATTAAATTTGAAAGAATAATTGATAAGAATAATTCCTATACTGCATCCAGATAAGCCCATATCTGAACATGACAGGATTATAAACACAGGTGTTACATGGTTGCCTCTCAAGTTTTCATGATTAAAAAAAAGGGAAGGCTTTACCATTTCAAAATGCCATGTATATTTTTACTGTACTTACTGGCTAGTCCAATACTAAGAATATACTACACTTACTGCCTAGTTCAAGAATTCCTGGAGTCCTGAACCTGGTGTACATTCCTGTCTTTCAAAATGTAGACTTTAAGAAAATCAACCCAATCAAAAAGGAAGCCCTTTTTGGGGTGAACTCAGATTCATATTAGCAGCTGTGTAGGCTGCATTTGCTTGGGGGCCTTTATGTGGAAAAAGGCATAACTTCTTTTTTAAATTAAAATGCTGAAATTTAGGTTGAACTGATATTAACAGAAGAAAAAGAAACTGAAGGGAAACCAATGAAATTGCTGTTCTTTAAATAAATATTCCTTCAGAAATGAGCTATTTCTAAAAGATAGAAAGAAATTTAACTAGTAAAAGAAACAGATTTTACCCTCATCCTAGATGGGTCTTTGCAACTTTTTTTTTTTCAGTCTGACTCCACACATCTAGTTTATTTGCTTTTCTGTGTTTTACAGCTCTTGGGGTCAACCTTGGTCTTACAGGTTTCTATATCCCTTAGAAAAGGTTTCTTTTTGGTCCAGACGCCAGCTCAGCACCTCTGATTTCTTTAGCAGGCTTTTCATTTCTTTATTTTGAAGATGAATTTTTTTCAGAGAAGAGCCACAGTAGCATTACTTACATTTTGTTTTCCTATTATGTTGTGTTTCTGCTTCCTCCTCTTTGTGTCGGTCTCAGTCTGCATCACGCAGTCCTGTTCTGCATGCTCATTTTTTCTATGCATTCCACTGTAGATTTATTCGAAATAAATGAGTCCTAACATTTTGAATGCATTTTTCTCTGGGGTGGCAGATTTCACACTTCTCAGCATTTGAGTGATCTCCTTTTTTGTCTCTTTTTCTGGATATGTAAAGTTGTGGGCAAGAAAAGTAAAGTGATGAAGCATGAGGGGTACCGATTTTAAATGTCTACAGAGTGAAAAATCTGGGTGACTGGATCCTGGTGTGCCAACTCTGAATGAATGAATCTTTCATTTTACCAGTAAAAGAAATTCTAGGTTTCCCGGAGAGTCAAATATTGCCTTTTTAGCTGGCTATCATCTAGAGATAGCTCATTTTTCATTCTTCCTAGAGTGAATAACTAGAGGAGTTCACTTTCTAGACCTAATCTTAGAACACTCTTGACAAAGACATTAGTCTGTTTGTCAGTAAGGAAATGTTCCTGTCACTTTCAACTTACTCTGTTGAATTTTCTTATAAATAAACATCTTCTTTAGCTATTTTAGACTAGGCATAATGACTGTCTCTTCCTTTCATTCAATCATATCACATTTATTGAGCAACTATTAGTGCCAGGTGTTGTGCTTATTATTAAATTGAAATAATTTAGTCTTTTACTTAGTCTTACTTTTATGTATCCTAAAAGTATATTTAATCTTATTTTTTCATCATTCTAAAGTATCTCACTTATTTCTTTCTTCTAGCCTGAAATCATATAGATGCCATTAACTCCCCAAATCTGTTCTTTTTCACTCAGAAGCTATGCTATTTTTTGTCAAGTTTAAAAAATTAAAATGATGTAGTCAAAGTATTATTTTAAAATAACAATAAATTCCCCTAATTTAACAGATTTGTAACTTCTCACTTTGCTTGATCATCCACAACCCCTCTTGGAACTCCTTGCAATAGACCTAAATTGCTTTAAGTTCTGCTAGGTAGGAAGGCCAAAATGCTCCAAATCAAATACATCAGATTACTTTTCTGAGCTTAGACTAAAGCCTTTTCCCACTTATTTTTATTTTGCATTAAAAAGACGTAATTATCTTTTATAACTCTGGATAATATAAATCTGAGCAAGGCAAATACTCTACCACTGGATCTGATTCTTGTTCAATTGTTGTCCCAATGTAATTATTAATAGTGCCCCTTTTACTATTAAAAGTGTCCTGGTTTGAATAATAAAGTATATGATCACTTTGTGTGTAACGCATATTCTTTTGCATTTAGATTTCCTCCATTCTCAGTCTTAAAATTAATTTATGTTCAAGAATAATTTGGATTTTTGCATTTGTCATTAGGTTAAATACCGAGAAAATTTTGACAAAGAGAAGGGCAAGACACCAAAATACAATCCAAAAGACAGCCAGCTCTACAAAGTCATGAAAGATGCTAATAATCTTGCAAGTGAGGTATGTTTTTTTAATTGTGGTAAAATATATAACACTAAATTTGCCATTTGAACTGTTTTTAAGTGTATAATTCGATAGTATTAATTACACTCACGATTTTGTTCAAGTACCACCACGATTTCCTGAATTTTTTCATCATCCCAAATAGAAACTCTATATTAAGCAAACAACTCCCCATTCCTCTGACAACCCAGACCTTGGTAACCTCTAATCTACTTTCTGTCCCTATGAATTTGCCTATTAGAGATTTCATATAAGTGGAATCACACAATATTTGTCTTTTCTTTTGTCTGGCTTATTTCACTTCGCATAATGTTTTCAAAGTTTATCCATATTGTAGTATGTATCAGAACTTTTTATGGCTGAATAATACTCCATTGTATATATAAACCACATTCTGTTTATCCATTCATCTGGTGAAAGACACTTGAGTTGTTTCTACTTCCTGGCTACATGAATAAGGAATGATTTTTCATCACCATCTCCAGCATTTGCTACAGGATGGCTTTAAAATGGTTTCCATTTGTGTTTTCCATTTCTTATTAATGTGATTCTCTTTTTTTTCCTTAACATGCAGGTTAAATATAAGGCCGACCTGAAGAAACTTCACAAACCTGTGACTGACATGAAGGAATCTCTAATAATGAATCATGTCCTGAATACAAGCCAACTCGCCAGTTCTGTAAGCTCAGTCATTTGCTCCAGAAACAGCTGGTTTCACCCATGGCAACTAAATTCCTTCTCTGAGCTCACATGAATCTCCATCTCTGCTACTGAGACACTAGATCTTTAGAAAGCTCTCTCTTGTTTCAGTGCTCTCTTCGAAACTACATTAATCTACCACTCCTCCACTGATTGAAACACCTCTCGAAATATAAAAATGCTCCTATTTTTAGGATATTTAAACCATTTTGTTTTTCTTTAACCAATCCCTTTCCTCCTTCTAAGGACATCGAATTACCGTTTGGAGTAGTTTCTTCCACTTTTAACTTTTCACATCTAAAACCTACTTTGAAATAAGCCAAATAACCTAAGTGTTTACTGACAATGCTGAATGTGGATCTTCATCCTTTGAAACTTTTTCTTAACCCCCTATTTAGTGTTTGCTAATTTTAATTTGGTCTTGATGCTGCTGTATAAATGTCTAATCTAAAAAGGAAAAAACAGGAATGCCAAGTGGCTTTTCCATCAATGTGCCTTTTTTGCCACCTTTCCCTCAGTACCAGTACAAGAAGAAATATGAGAAGAGTAAAGGCCACTACCACACAATACCCGATAACCTGGAGCAGCTTCATCTAAAAGAGGCTACAGAACTGCAGAGTATAGTAAGTTGGTCAAGGCCGACCATTTATCTACAATGTCAAAAACGTTCTTGGATTTCCACCCCCTCAGGATAATAGCTAGTTTCAGTAACCATTGTTTGAGAAAAAGCCTGAAGTTATAAGGGGCTGTGAACTTAGTAACATTTTGAAACAAATTTTTATGTTATAAATGATAACAGCATCGACATATATTGGGAAACAGTGCCTGTATATGTAGTTCAGATTAATGACAGGGACCGGAAGCATAAAGATTACATTGCAAGGAGACAGACCCCTTACAATAACATCCATATGTCCCCATAAGTCTACACCGCAGGTAAGGAAACATCACAATGAGTGATTGGGAGGCTTAGGAAAATTTTGACCAGAGAAGTGATAAGATCAGATCTACCATTGGAGTGGTCTCTGGGTATTTTAGAAAATGCAAAATTTGTAAAATAATTGAGGTTCTCAGAAGAGAGGACCCAGAAAAGGAGCTCGCTATCACATGGCCTCCTGTATCAAAATTCAGAATTATTCGAGTTCCCTATTGGGCATTAACCAAGAGGGCTAAATTACTAGAAATGTCATCATGTCATCTGTAAAGCAGCATGTGTCCCCTGGCCTGTATATTAATGTGTTGTTGCAAGAAAAAGAGCTAATATTAAGCAGTGCCATTAAGATGCTGCATGAACAAAGGCCACTGCCCTTTGAGGATGCGGAGATTGTATTTGTAAAATAGTGTTGGGAGTCTTTGGAGAATGTCAGGTTTATTATTCAGTCAGTCAACATGTAAACTAGTTTTCGTTTTTATGCCAATTTACATTGGTTGCATTAAATATATGACTGATTATGACCCAGATAGAGCTACTGACTTATAAATAAAGTTGCATGCATTATCTATTAAATCAAGACCCTGGGTCTCTGATAACAGTTCTTATGAAAGAAAAACCAGAGATTTTTTATCAGAAATATTGACTAATGCTATAGTTAAAATGTTCATATATATACATATCAAATCTTGGCCAACCTTATCCTACGAGCAATTTTTCCTAGGCATTTCCTTGCCTCAGCATTTCAGTTTGCTGATCTTTCTGCAGTAATTCTTTCGTCTCCTTAGATTGAACACAAATCTTGAATCTGAAACCAAACAGGAAACTGTTTTGATTGGCAAAGATGCCACCCAATCGGAAGAATGTAGCAGTTAAAAAACACTATACTTAAACTGGTCTCTGTCTACCAATTGACTAGAGGAGAGATATCTAATAGGCTTTTCATCACTAGGTGAAATACAAAGAAAAGTATGAAAAGGAACGAGGAAAGCCCATGTTGGACTTTGAAACACCAACATATATCACCGCCAAAGAATCTCAGCAGATGCAAAGTGGGGTGAGTCCTACAAAAACGTCCCTCACAACAAATACACCATCAAGCCGATGAAAACAATCTCTGCCCACAAATGTGTCCAGCCTTCTGTTATCCAAAACTAGTAGATGATGGAATTTTTTAACATGTGATCACTAAAATCTTTTCCATCTCAGAAATCCTATGGTTCAGTTATCAAAAATGTTCTGAATAGTAAACATTTTCCATATATGTTTTATTTTAACTATAATTTTTATACAATTAGAACATATCAAACTGTTCCTAATACTGGAATAAATTATATTAAATATGCTTTTTTTTTGATGAATGAAAATTCCCTCTGCATAGACCCAGTGTGGGCTTTGGATTGCTTTTCTCTTAATAGGAGGCCCCAAGCCAAGCAGAAGGAGACTAGTGATCGAAATGTTTACCAAAACATTAAAAGTCAAGATGCCATATTTCCTATTTTGGAAATGTAAGCAGAGCAATCCAAAAATAATTTTGCCTGCCTTATCTATTCAGTGATTAAAAATAATAGGTCATGATTATGAAAAAGGCTCTCCTTCTAGGTTTTTTTTCCCCTTGAGTTACTTCTAATTCAGAAATAAAATCTTTTGTTGCTTTAAGAAAAATATCAGAAGAGATGACAGGAAACTCAGAGTCTTCCTGGTATGTCGGTCCTTCCTTCTGCTCTCTTGGAAGGCCGGCCCTAGTCACAGCATATAACGGATGAATGCAGGGCCCATAAAGTTTCTCAACCTCTGCATTTCCTTAGATCCATTTTCTCTAGACAAAGTATTTCCAGAACAATCAAACATGTTTCAGATGTGCGACCATTAGCAGAACAGTGATCAAGTTAAGAGGCTATACATAGACAGAAAATGTTGTAATATTTTTCTACCTAGGATTGAGCAATCTTTTTTTCTCTCCTACTCACATTAGAAAGAATATAGAAAAGATTATGAAGAGTCCATCAAAGGCAGAAACCTGACTGGCCTGGAGGTCACACCAGCTTTATTACATGTCAAATATGCAACCAAAATAGCCAGTGAGGTACGGCCCCGTTGGTCTCTTCTTTCCTTCTTGATCCAAATAATTGCACTAACACCACTCATCAATGTGTTCCTTCTACCGTTTTCACCAACACCTAACACTGTGAGTTTCAAATTGGGTTCACATTTGGTACAACCGCATAATGTATTATCTGTGTTAATTCTTCTAATTTTAAAATAAATACCTAATAAAATGTGCTTATCTTACCATTCTATAGATTTCTAGTTTTATTAGATATTTAATATTAACTGATGAAACTTATACCCTGGCTTCATTCATACCTTTATTTACTAAACTATAACTCTAAAATTGAAAGGTTTTTTTTTTGGCCCTTTACTAGAGAACAACTCGGGCTTTCTTGTTATCATTGTTGCTCTTATGTTGTGATATAGAAAGAGTACAGGAAAGATCTAGAGGAAAGCATCCGTGGGAAGGGTCTCAGTGAAATGGAAGATACGCCCGACATGCTAAGAGCAAAGAATGCCACTCAAATCCTCAACGAGGTGAGCTCACAGCCAACTGCATGCATACAATTAACAGAGCATCTTCTTCCTAGCCAAGTTACACACATACACACACACACACACACACACACTCAAAGAGATGAAAGAATTTTAGAATTTTAAATTCCATATCTAACATGAGTATTACCATTAAAAAAAATATATCTTAATTTCTAATGAGTTGGTATTCGTCTGTGTCTATAGTGGCTATCACTATCATAGTGTTTCATCTAATATTATTTGATTCAATCTTGATTAATTTGGTGTGCTCATTTAAATAAAAACACCTAAGTTGTATACCAAAACAGATTTAAAATTTGCTTTATAGTGTAATTTTCTAAATAGAGGATGCTAAAGTGTTCAAAAGGAGGCTTTACATCAATCATGTTTCCTAAAATAGGCTTTGGTGGTCACCACTCTGTCTTACCATTGAGAATGGTGAAGGTGAACACTAGCAAACAAGGTGGCCTATTATGTGGATTTATATTCACTCTGTACATTTATTACTGAGTCGTGAAAGTTAGGTAACTTTTTTTTTTTTATGTCATTATAGAAAGAATATAAGCGAGACCTTGAGCGAGAAGTCAAAGGAAAAGGCCTGAATGCCATGGCCAATGAAACTCCCGACTTTATGAGGGCCAGGAATGCTACTGATATTGCCAGTCAGGTCAGTGTTACTATTTCATGTCAATCTTTCAAAACAGTAGCTGTGACTACAAGGACACAGTATTGTCCTTCAGTTATCTTATTTGTTGGTCAATGACAGTCAAATGCATGTAGTGTCATTCTTAAACATCTGCCTGGTGGAATCCATTCCGATAAAAGGGTCAGGGCCCCTTCTCCAGGCCCGCTTCCATCTGCCTTTCTGAGTTGATAGCAACAGGAGACATTCAAAGCAAAGGGCAGAAGTTAGAGACCAAATAGCTGCTTGGAGCTGGGGCAGACTGACATCTTGGCCTTTTTTCAGTCAATATGCTCCTCATTTTGCACCAAGAATTCCTTGCTTAGGATATTTTGGGAGTTCTTTCTTTCCCTCTTTCAAGGCCTAATTTAAAACACAATTTTTAGGCATCCCACACTGTCTAATACTGATTGGAATGGACCTTTTGTTTACTTTTCCAGCTCTCAGTTCTTATGTATATAAACAATCCATGCCTATCTGTTGATTATCTCTTTCCTTTCCCATTACCTCTCTCCTCCACCCTATTCTGCCCCCATACTCAACTAGATAGTAAGTCTTTCAACAGCTAGAACTCAACCTTTTTTTCGGAATCTCACTTTTTAGTATAAAGCTATAAATATAACAGGAAAATCATGTCTGTTGAATGGCAAATGAATGAATCCTTTTGGAAAAAAATACTTTTGCACATTGTAAACATTTACCCAATTGTTCGGTGTTCTTTTGCAGATTAAGTATAAGCAGTCAGCAGAAATGGAAAAAGCCAATTTCACTTCTGTGGTTGATACTCCAGAGATCATTCATGCCCAACAAGTCAAGAACCTTTCAAGCCAGGTAAGGACACTCATCAGAATATCACTCATTGACCCCAATCATAAAGAATGAAAGTCTTTCCACTAATACCTAAGGAGATTCTTTCAAAACATAGTTTTGCCCAATAAAAAAGAAGGAATTCATCTATGATGCTTGAGTCAAAGTTGAGATTTCTGCATTAAAATTAAAATAGATTATACGAGAGAATTTTAAGGTACCGAAGAGCTCTTACATGGTACTACCCATAATAAATGAATCAATATCTTAACATGTAAGTCTCTTATAATATGGATGTAAAATTTGTGTTCAAATCTGGAAGAAGCAAAGCACTTGGATTATCTATTTCTTTAAAAAGATTGAGATTAATCCATCAAAACTGACCACACAATCTGACTGATTCTTCCTATAGTGGATAACTCTCACAAGTCCCACAGAGAAATGAAGAAATATAGGATGTCTTTCTTACAACAGGATGTACCCTTATTTGTTTTAATCTCCTACGATATCAGGAGTCTGCAATTTATTTGAGTAGCCCCAAATTAGAATTCGTGCTTATCTTCTGATCCGTGAGTTCTAACGCAGTCCTTACCTGACCTGGCTTTGCTTTAGAAACACCTGGGAATGCAGATTTTCCTAGCCCCACCCTGGAAATTTGAAGTTAGTAAGTCCGATGTAGGTCCTGGAATTGTTTTATTTGTTTATTTATATTTTGTTTGTTTTTAATCTTCACAGACGACCTCTTAATGACAATCGGGTTGGAGGGATCATGAGTTAAAACCCTTTATTAGCAATATATAATTTTATATCCTAAAGTTAGACATGAAAAATATAGTTATCACTAGAGAGTGGCTTAATTAGGAAGCAGATATATTCAGATGGGAGAAATGAACCTTTTATTTGGTATGTAAGGTGTGGGGAAGAATTTTATTACCAAAATTACATGGGCCCCAAACTACCACATTGCATTCATCGGGGGAGCCAGGAACGCCAACATTCTTGGGGCTGTGAGAGGCGCACCAGCCAAATAACCCTCTGTCTTTTGACATTGTTAATCTTTAAGGAAAACCTCAGCGTGCAGGCCTTTTCCAGGGGGGAACTAAATGAATCACTTACTGTGCTCTTGCATGCTCTCCTAGGCCTCTCCTTGCCTGGTTCCCTAAGGCCTAAAATGTGCCCAGGCAGGTTACCTCCTTCCCAGTTCAGATCAGTATTTATCTCTGAGTGATGGAAAGGTGCTGGTGCTTTCCAAAAGTTGCTTCTTAGTTTCCACTGGGGAGTATGCGTTTTATAACTTCTAAACCTTACACCTGGGGGTTAATGCAAGCAATATGAGCTGATCCACAAATTCAGGTTGATATTCTAAACACTTCACACCGGGAGGTCTAGGACTCCATCCTCTCAGAAGACCGCCAAGTTCCATGTGCAAACCGATTGCCCCTCTCAGTGACTGGCACTAAGTCTGCAAAGCAGTTAAAATAGCTTTTACTTAATCTTAAAAAAAAAAATTAAGAAAAGAAAAGAAGGACTGGTTCTAGCCTTTCCCCAGGACAATGAAAATGCTTTGCTTTACATATGCATAACTAAGAAAGGTCATTCAGGTGACTTTTTCCTGAAGTAAAACATCTATTCCTGGTAAATTGCCCTTCCTTTCCAGAAATCTTTGCTTTAACTAGTTTTCTTGTTAGATCAACAAAATCCAGGCAAAAAAATCTCTTATTCATTGAAACTGCTTCTTGCTTGTTTTCTTCGAGTAGATTAAATTTTCTAACACTTATGAATGTAATACAATTCAGATAGAGAAAGAGACATAGAAAAAAGTTTTATCCCCATTACAAAAGGTGCTTGACAATTCCCTCAGCCCCCAGTCCTACACACCCCAATTTTTTGAAAAGTAGAAGAAACTGGAGCTAAATCAGCTAGAGAGAAAAGTGAAAGGGCTTAGTGACAAGCAATAAAAGAAAAATCAGGCTCTAAGGCAAAGTGTTCCACTTATTTTAAGCTGAGATGATCAGCTCAGTCATAGGGATTGACTGAATACATGTTTGGAAGAAGAACAGCCCCTGTGGGCAGTGTCTCCAAAGGCTGGGCAAGGGTGGGAAAGCCCAAGGACAGTGATGACGGGCTCAGAGCTGTCCTTGGCCAGTCAGTTGGTTGGTCGTTTGGTTGTGGTGGTAGCCCCAGGTCAGTTTAGTAGAGCCTCCAGTCCTGCCAGGCCAGTTTCTGCAAAGTCAGAGATCAGAGCTGTGTTCTGGAATAGCCTGCTGAGTCTGCCCTCCTGCTCAGCCCTATAGTCAACAGCCCCAACCATGCCTTCTCATGGCTCTGCAAAAAATGTCCTTGTCATCAATTAAGGCTGACTTTTGGGAGGCCTCTGTTGATGGCTCTTAACTCTCCTGCTTTTCTCTACCTGTTTATTGAGTGGTCTGGCTCCCTCCAGTTCACTGTAGGCATCCTATCTCCCTCCCTGCCAGGAGCCTTGCTGGCTGTCACCTCCCTCATGTGGACCAGCCATCGAGTGCCTCCCTTGGCCAGCTTTGTCATGACAGTGGGTCTATTAAATACCTGGGCTCGGTTCTCCAGGAAAGAAAAGGCATGGTGCTTAGTCACCAAGAGGGCTCTGCTTTATTACTCTCTAATATCCTTGAACCGTCAAGAAAATACAAAGGATTTTCCCTCTGCTGAGCAGAAAGGGCTATTTGAGGTCCCATTGGTCCATATCTCTTTGGTGTTTACCATCCTCATTTTTGAAACCTATTCCCAGAAAAAATACAAGGAAGATGCAGAGAAGGGCATGCCATATTATGAAACGGTTTTGGACACCCCAGAGATGCAGAGAGTTCGGGAGAACCAAAAGAACTTCAGCCTGGTAAGTTTTTATTGAACCTACAACATAGCACACTGGTACCTGGGATGGCACAAGATGAGGAGGCTGCCTCTGGGCACACACATTTGAGTATTCGACTTGCCATGGGGCCATGGAACAGCCCCCACAGCTCAGACCCTCGGCCCACGAAACGTGTGTGCCACTCTTCTCCAGGCTCACCTTGTATTTCAATCCCAAATCATAGCATGAAAGATATGTCACTTTGCTGGGGCTTATCACCAAATATGAACTATCACCATTTTCCATTAGTGGCAACATCTGTCTTTTCCAAAGTTTATTATAAGAAGGGGTACATTTAAAACAAACAAACAAACAAACAACTTAATTTAACACATTACAAGTTTTAGGGTTTTTAAAAATTAATTTATGCACAAAATTCTTATTAAAGAATTTCCCTTCAGTTTTCAGACCCTGATTATTGTGGCATAGACGTTATTTTAAATATAGGATTTTAACCTCCTTCACACAATATAGGACAATTAAAAATATGTAAAAGTGTTGAAATATTAACAAGATGTTTACTTTCTTTATAGCTCCAATACCAGGGTGACCTTAAAAACAGTAAAGGAAAAATTACAGTTGTTCAAGATACACCAGAAATACTGCGTGTTAAAGAAAATCAAAAGAATTTCAGCTCAGTATGTTTACTATTTACTTTCCATTTAAGGCTAACCTAATAATTCCATTCTCTTTAAAAATATACTAGCCTCACGTTGGCTCAGACAATTAACATTTAACCTCCCCAGTTAATACTAGTCATTATTTGTTAAAATTCCCCATACTTTGCTCTAAAATCACTCCAGAGACGATTTGAACAACTTACATCTACTAACAAAGTAACTTTTCTTTCTTTAAATTTTTTAAAGCCCAGAACAGTAACATGTGTTGTCTTCCTCCCAGATGATGGATTTCTTTTTGACATTGTAATTTCTTTAATTATCCCTCCCCAAAATAACCAACTGTCTTTATATTTCTTTAATGGATTCTGTGTTTCATATGACCATGGTTTTTTTTTTTAAATCAAAATTTTCTGACTTTCTCATTCTATATTAATACAATATGATAATCTTAAAAGAAATCTCAAAATCTGGAAAGTGGCCTACGTTGTGTGTTTGAGTTACTGATGCTGACATGAAAGACATCAGATTCTCCAGCATTTGCCTAAGCACATTCTCTATAGTGTCTTTTGTTTTCACAGAAGTCATGTTTCCTAGTCTCTCTACAGGAATTGCTGTGTTCTCCTTTGTTATGTGTAACATTGTCCCGATTCTGAATGTCCAGGTTTTATATAAAGAGGACCTCTCACCAGGAACAGCAATTGGAAAGACACCTGAGATGTTGAGAGTGAAGCAAACACAAGACCACATTAGCTCGGTAAAGATGCCCATTGTGGACTCACTTTCAATATTTTCTGCCTGCCTTTGATAATTTGCACTGATCTCTGAGCTGCACTCAAAACCTTTGTCACCAGAGGCAGCTTAAGTTGCTAAAATTGGAGCCTGTGGCTAGGGTCATCTCACAGTCTCTTTGACTGTGGCACTTTACATGAAGGGAAGGTCAATATGGAAAACAAAGAGGCCTGTGTCAGGGTAAACTGGAGCAGGACGGTGGTTAAAGTGCAAAAAGAAACAAAACAAAACAAAACAAAAGCACATTTTATTCAGGACTCAGTAAGGAACTGGACTCAATTTCAAATACAGCAAGGAAAAGCGAGAATTTATAGCTGGAGAATGGGGAGTGGGCTTGGGTGGGGAGAGGATCAGTGGATGGAAAATTACTCAGAGAAAAATTCAGGGGAATCGAGGCCTGTGGCTAAACCCACCTAACAAGATTCTTTCTGGAGGAAGGGCAGGGTGGTTAGACTTCACTTGGGGGTGGTGAGGGGTAAGGAATTTGGTCAGATAACGAGGGTGATGCAATATCGAGGGTGGGGCATTCTGGCTAAACTGACTTATTGGGATTCTTGCTAAAATTGGACAATGCAAAGATTGACACCAAAGTTCAAAAGTCAATGCCTAGTTGGAAAGAGGAGTCAGAAGAACCTGACTAAAATTTGGTCAAGGAGAGACTCTTTGTCACTTGTAAGAAAATAAAATATGTTAGAATCAAAGAATCAACCTTCCTGGATATATGTGTGTGAATGTATCTGTCTTCATCAAACAAACTATTAGGTATGAAAACACAGGACTACACAGGAAAGTCAAGGGCCTACAGCTGAAGTATGGACCCCTGACCTTACCCCACCCCCAGAAAGATAAGAGAGTAATCAAGTGTCCTTGTCCTTGGCATTGTTCTCCTCTGACCCAATATCAGAATGTGGCTGTGTTCAAACTAAGGATAGAGCTTGTGCTATTTTATTGTGATTTTTTAAATTGTGGGGCTACTAAATAAACACATGCGTATGTTCCCCTTTTTATATCTGCAGGTGAAATATAAGGAAACAATTGGACAAGGGACGCCAATCCCCGACCTGCCAGAAGTGAAACGTGTCAAAGAGACTCAGAAGCACATTAGCTCGGTAATAGCCCATATGTTCAGCATGCAACTGTGCAACCAGCACCCTTGCCATTGCTGCCTAGCTCCATCTCGCCCCTGCTACCTCTACCAAGGGCTTCCTGTACCTTAGGGGTGGCGTGAACCCTCCTTTGGTCCTGAGAGGGGCACTGCAGCTTGACTTGCCCCTGTCTCCCCACCCCCAGAGAGCACTCGTGTCTGCGCGCGCGTGCGCGCGCACACGCACACACACGCACACACACACACACACACTTTTCTCATTCATAAGCAGATTCTAAGCAATTGCTGGATACTAGCAAGAGATTGTATTAAGTCTGGGAAATAGCTTATGGCCAATAAAAGGTGAAAACCTTGTCCTCAGAGATTCTCCTGGGCCTTGGAAGACTGAACTCTAACCTCCATTAGATGACATTTGTTATTTCTCTTGCACGTCATTCATATTATTTAGACTCATTCTCTTTTCACTCCCCGCTTACCTTCTGACTTCCTGGTGGTACAAATATTACATTTAGAGTTTTCTGTCCACAAATCCAAGAAAACTAGCCCTTAGCTCCTTTGTCACCTTTGATTGCAAGCCCCTGTATTTCTCTGATTTTATTTTGTTCTGCTGTTTATAATCGGTTCTGCTGCCTTGCTGGGTAAAGAAATGCAACTCTGTACCAAGGCAGTAGATTTTTAATGATCCTTAAAAGTTTCCTAGCAAAACGAAGATATCAACACTAGTTTGTCAGTGATTTTAGAAATTCATCTATGACACAAACCTCTAGGTTTTTTGTGTAGCTTCCATCCCAGGCTCTAGTACACCATAGAATACATCCACTTAAAAAGAGTTTATTCGCTCCTTTAGGCTGAAAATTCTTAATGTTCAGAGGGAAGGAGGCAAAAATAAACTGTCTCTTCACATTAATGGTACCTACGAACAAGGGGTCAGCTAGGAATTTTCTGTAGAAAATACAAGAAAAACAGAAAATTCTCAATAACCTTGAAGAAATAGAGTATTATGTGCTCAGAAAATTTTAAACCAAGCAACTTATTATGTAAAATAGGTTTATTGTGGATTTACTCTACTGAAGACACTAATACTAGATGTTATAAAGTGGAGAAATTTTTCTCATTGTTGAATTTATTACTACTATTTAATGCATTTTAGGAATGTACTAAATGTTGACTATAGAAAATGCATAATTTAGTATACGGTTTTCAAGATAGTAAAATTACTACTTTGAAAAGAGGTGTTTGTGGAATTTTTTTCCTTATTTCTTGAGTGTCATATTTGAAAGCGAGATTGTTGTTATGAGTTTCCACCAAATAGCACACATGTAGCTGTAATCCAAGGATTCGTGGTCATTTTTACCTTTTTGGGTATTCTAATTATCTCCTACAGGTTATGTACAAAGAAAACTTGGGAACAGGCATTCCAACCTCTGTCACTCCAGAGATTGAGAGAGTCAAACGCAATCAAGAGAACTTTAGCTCGGTATTTATAAATATATCAAATAAGAAACTCCATTTCCCATTTTTTAAAAACATTACCAGAATAACCCATCATCCTTTTTCAAAAAGTAACATCTTAATAACAATTCTGTGTGTGTGCGTGTGTTTGTTATTACCTGGCCCAAACCATCTGGACTTATACAAAGTGTTTCACTTTTCTGATGGTCCTTTAACACTTTCAGTGACTGACGAGTACATAGATGTAAAATACTGTTAGTAAAATTAACACGAGATTCCTCATCATTATACTCATATCCTATAACTCAATGCTTTCCATTGTATTTTTTCATTCCCCGAATTAGCATCATAGTGTTCATTAAAATTGTGAAGTAAAAAGTAAAAGCACTTTCCTTACTAAACGTTATCCACTAAAAAACTCCCCCCTCACACACACCGCTGCCTTTAAATTTCTCCCTTCCTTAATCTTTGTACTCATTTTGAGTGTCTTCTGGGTACTTTCTTGTATCTCACAGGTTTTGTACAAAGAAAATTTGGGGAAAGGAACCCCAACACCTATCACTCCAGAGATGGAGAGAGTCAAACGCAATCAAGAGAACTTTAGCTCGGTATTTATTAGGGGACGAAAACTAAAATCCCTTAATTCCTATTTAAAATAATATTTTAACACATTACAAATATCTGATTTTTCTTCCTATAAGATTACTAAATTTATATAATGAAAATAATGATACCAAATATTACCTAAGTTTCCAAACCAAATGTAATTTAGTATTTACTTTAGTTCTGGTGTGAAATTTTAACTCTTGTTTTCCCTAAAAACATAGCTATTGATCACTTTCCTTAAATGCCTATAATACTCAGTGTTTCCTTCCTCAGATCCTCCTTGAATAACAATAGGTGTTTCTAACTGGTGTGGCACAGTCAAAAGTAAAATCTAACACCCCTTCGAAAGGTCAATGTAATTAGAATTGTGTTGGTATTTATTCTGACTCTGTTTGATGTTTTTTATGTTTGCAACTTTTCTCAAAAGAATGTGATTCTTAAACATTTTCATTCAAAAAACAACATAGTAATTCATAGTAACTCAGAAATACAAATTTCCTTGACTCAGCTATTTTTGTATACCATGCAAGATATAATTGAGCTTTCCTTTGGAATACTTTTAAGATCATTGAAAACTAATATTTGTTTAGCTTTTAATATTTGTTAATATTTATTTTATTTTCCCAAACCTACCTACCTCTTTCTCTCTCTCTCGCTCTCTCTCTCTCTCTCTCACTCTCTTTCACTCTTTTTCTCTTGGTTCCCTAATTTAGAGTTACCAACAACTTATTATGGATATTAATTACAATTAACTTGAATGCTATTTGAAAAGGCCTAATCCTTCTGTCTTTGAGAGAAGGCCTATATAAGTAAGTGATTCTTACCTGCAGCCTGGCAGCTATGTCTGTATTAATGCCACTTAGGGACAGACATTACACTGAGTGTGACTATATGTCCAAAGGTGGTCTATAGTTGTTCTATTCCTTAAAGTTATTTAGACCTATTTTATGTAATTATGAAAACAAATATAGTTTTAGAGATTATTTTAAAGGTTAAGTTTACCTAAAAGACGGGCCCAGGCTGATTTGATTGTTGGTTTTGTGCACACAGATTTTGTACAAAGAGAATTTGAGCAAGGGGACCCCTCTACCTGTCACTCCTGAGATGGAGCGAGTCAAACGCAATCAAGAAAACTTTAGCTCGGTATTTGGCAGAAAGCTCCTTTAACTCCATATTAAAAAAATAATAATAACTTTCTATAAAACAAACTTCTCACTATGAGTATCTTTAAAATAATCAACTTAACAAATTGTTTAAAAAAAAAAAATCTCATCAACTACGTCGTTCTGTTTTCCAGATCTTTAACTACCATTTGATTCTAATGTTTTATATTTTCCATAATAGTTCCTTAAAACTTTTAATTTATTCCTTTCTTTCTCTATTCACCTTTCATGTTACTACTGGGACTTTTGAAGTTAACTCATGTTCAGAAAAAAACCCAAATACTGTAGCTCTTATTTACTTTTTTTGGAACTCTTTTTATTCGATGTTTCTAGGTTATCATTGCAGGAAAAGACACAAGATCAAGTCCACATGTAGAAACAGTGGTTCTTGAACAGATCGGATCTATCTATCTTAACACAGATCCCATCTGGATAAACAGCAGTACTGGAAAAGAAAATAGCTCAGTAGCAGGACCCAAAGCCATCTCATCTTGATACTTGAAACAAACCATTCCATGAATAGAAATCCAGACCTTCTGATTTTTTCTTAAAATACACAAATCAGATCATAAGCTTATAGTTAATGTTTTCTCTTGTATTATTATTGTTGCTAAAAACCTCTATCGTCCTCAAGGAGCCTGTTGAAACTTCTATATAAGAATCTTAGATTCAGATCTAAAATTCAGAATCAAATCTAATCAAATGTCATTAAGAAAACTTAGCTGGATTTATTTTGGAAGGTGAGGTGGAAGGAAGTTTGATCCAAAATGTGTTTTTATTTTATTTATTTATTTATTTTAGGTGAGGCAACCCTTGGTTGACCTCACAGATTGCAAGGACCTTGTCAGCTTACAACTCCTAATTTTTTTATTTTTTACGCCTATAGCACTTGGTCTTTCTAGGTGGTCTCCCATCCAAGTACTAACCAGGCCCAACCCTGCTTAGCTTCCAAGATTAGATGGGATCAGGCTTGTTCAGGGTAGCATGGCCGTAGACCAAAATGTGTTTTAATTGTCACTTTAAATATTTTCTTAAATTTTAATTCTTTCACATAATTAGATCAGTAACTTTCTTTGGTCCCACTGTCTTTTTGTTTTGTTATGTTTTCCTTTGTTTTTGTTTTGTATGTTTTCCTATTCACTAACAACATTTTGATTTTGTTAAATTTTCAATATAAATTAACATTACATTTGGAGTGTTATTCACTGTTTTCTCTGTGGGTTTATTACTATTTTTTCTTCTTTTAGAAAGGTTTTCATTAATTTTCAAAATTGTTTTTAATTATTTTCTTTTATATTAGAGTAAGTATATTATTATTTATATCTTAATAACCCCGATGATCCTAGACAATTTCTTTCTTTTTTTTCCCTAAGAAACCATTTAATGTTAATTTTTACACAACTTGCACTTAGGCAAAATTGTCCAGTGACGCATAGAACCTTCATGGTACTATGGGAAATAAACAGTACTATGTAGTAAAACATTGACTTTTAGACTCGACCACGTCTACAATGTGAATTTTCTCAGCAAAGACCAATTCTGCCATATTGCAGAGATTTAGCCTGGGGTTTTAAATATCTGTTATTCTGTGAAACAGATGTTCTGCGTAGGGAAAATAAATATTTGCTAATCTAATTTACAAATTATCTTTCTATTGTACACTATGCATTTCAGTGCTTTTATGAAATTAGTATTCATATTTTCTCTCTTATTTCCCGTTACATGAAACAACATTTAATATATGAATTAGACTAAAAGTTGAATATCAAATACACTGGCGCTTTAGCTAAGGAAATATGATACATGTTCTCATGCAGATCTGTGCTTGAAAAGACAGGTTGACTTGGTGAATTTGTCTTTCCTGTTTGATGTTTGTTGTCTTATACTAGATTCCCTACAAGACAGGGAAAAGGCTATTTTGACTGCTCTTTGTTTTTTCTGGATGCTTTCTTATGTTGTGCAGGTGTTATATAAAGAGAACCTCGGGAAAGGGATCCCGATTCCCATCACTCCAGAGATGGAGAGAGTCAAACACAATCAAGAAAACTTTAGTTCGGTATTTAAAAGAGAAAAGAAAATCCCTTAACTATTTTTAAAACATTTTAAAAACATTAATGGCTATATTTTAAAATCTAATCAACTTATCCCAATAAAAACTGTGACACGTCTTGTTCGCAACTTAATGCTCCATTTCCTATGATTGGTTTCCCCATTTTGTTTAAACATTAATCACTTGACTTAAAAAAAAAAAGTGTTCAGTATTATATTCCAGCCTTTAAAAGCATAACATTCTCAATGTCTAAACATCCACATTTATCTTGCTTTGGCAAATTTGATCTGAACGTAAGCTTACAAAAATTTATTCTGCAACAAACTGCCTCACTTCCTATTTTAACTTTCTCTGTTCCTATGGTATTTGTACAGATATTTTCAAGTTTCTTTTCTTTTTTTTTCTTCTTCTTTTTT